>NW_006399767.1:5242898-5261717 GCF_000299155.1 Elephantulus edwardii | reverse complement strand
CTAGGCTAAGTAATAAGAAAGCTAAAACTCATGTGCAGATAGTTATTTGAATATTTTTGTTTAATAATGTAATGGATTTGTATAATTCATTACTTATTAATTCTGTAGCATTGATTTATTATTCCATTTATGAATTTTATGTATTCATTTATTAGTTAATTCAATACAAATTGTACCCACACACTGTTTATTTTTGGAATAAACAGTGGTGTTTAAAACAAGAATTCTGTATTCGTGATAATCTAATTATAGCAGGATAATTAAAAATAGAGCATACAAAAGCATAAATAAGATAAATTCAGATGGTTGACTATTCTATGAGGTCATAATGCTAAGAATCTGCAGAGACTGATATAAAACTACTCTATCCACAATAAGCTAACAATTGCATGACAAAGAGAGTCCAACTATAAAATACATAGGATTCAAATCTTTTGGACAGAGGAATATCAAATACTTTAGGCATCATTGAAATAAGTATAACTAACAGAAATGTGTTCAATGCAACAGAAGCCTATGAAGTATCAAGAAACACTATGGAATTATATGTAATTTTTTCTATATGAATCTTCTTGTAGATACTGTGGCAAGAATCAGGTACACCCTCAGTCTCTAGAATTATATTATTGCTTTTTAGAACTCTGGGGAGGTCCTTGATAGTAGACATTCCTAAAGCAACTTGTCTTTTGATTTCATGACTGCTGTTGTCACAAATGTTAATTGTGAGTTTGAGCAAGAGGAAATCGTTAACAGCCTCAATCCATCTGGCATTGGTAATGATGTCTCTAGTGCCACAGCCTCTTCTAAACCCAACCTGTATTTCTGGAAGTTCTCTGTCACTATAATGTCTGAATCCATTTTGGATAATCTTCAGGAAGCTGAAGGAACTGAAGAACAAATTTAACAAAATAAAATTGTATCCAAAAATCAGCTGATACATAACAATTTCACTAAATAGCATATGATCTCAAGAATCAGTGACAATAAAGGGAAGAAGTTTATGCTGCTCTGAAGGAATTGGGGGGGCGGGAAGAAGCAGCATCAAGAATTGATAGAATACCAATTGAAATAATGAAAATAATAGATGCATCTCTGAGTGTGCCCACCAGGTTACACCAAGAAATCTTTAGGACATGAACAAATTCAAGCCTTGAGTTGTAATGCTTAAGGATACTCTAGGTAGAATTTGAATGATCCATGAAGCATTATAAGAAGATGGAAGGAGTCACAGAGCCACTGTACCAAAAGAGAATTGACTAACACAGAAGAATTTTATGAAACAAAATATGATCGAGATGCAATGGTCATGAAGGAGGAACTTCAAGCTGCTCTGAAGGAATTAGCAAAAACTAGGTCCCAGCGTTTGATGGAATGCCAGTTGACATATTTTAACAAACAGATGCAGACCTGGCAGTGCTCACCAGGTTGTGCTAAGAAATCTGGAGGGCAATTACCTGGCCAACTAACTGATCAGAAGAGATGCATATTTATTTCCATTTAAAAAAAAAATGATCAAACAGAGTGTGGAAATTATTGAATAATATCACATGTAAGTTGTGAACATAGGTGTACACATCTCTGTTTGTGTCTCAGTTCTGATTTTCTTGGATATATTCCAGCATGGAATAGCTGTGGTATGTGAGATTTCTTTGTCCAGCTTTTTGAGGAAATGCCAACCTTCCTCCCATAGTGGTTGTATCATTTTACATTCCTACCAGCAGTGCATGAGAGCTCCAATCTCTCTACACATCCTCATCAACAATGTTATTGTTTACTGTTCTATTAAAGTTTGTGACTGTCATTTGAGTGAGATATCTCTTTGTTGTCTTCATTTGCATCTCTCTGATTGACAGTGAGTTAGAACATTTATGTGCTTGTTAGCCATCAAAATGTCCTCTTTTGTGAAGTGTCTTTTCATATCTTTTTCCCAATTATAATTTGGTTATCAATCTTTTTTCTTGTGTAGGCCCTGATATACTCTGTAAACTTTACTTACAAAACCCTTGTTGGGGATATAATCACCAAAAATTGTTTCCCAGTCTATAGGTTGGTTTTCTTTTCACCCTATAAGAAAAAGATTTTGATGCACACAAATATTTTCTTTTTAGAAGGTCTCATCTTTTGATTTTTATCCTCTCCAGGTTGTGCTTTTCTGACTATATTTGCAAGTCTATTTATCTACTTATGCTACAGGGAGCTTTGGAGGCCTAGTGGCAAGAAGCTGCACTGCAATCCCAAAGTCACACAGTTTGAGGTGACCAGCTGCTCCATGGGAGAATGATGAGCACTCTCCTTCTGTGTGTTTAGTTGCCTCTGAAAACCTGCTGGAGGGTCAGCTATGGGTCGGTTCTGACTCTGCTGTACACAACAAAAACAACAACACTTATGCTTTAGGCTAGGGATTCTAAGTTTGTACCCATTAGTATCTTAGGATTTTTATGGTTTGTGGTTTTGCAGTAAGGTCTCCACTTTGTGTTTGATTTTTGTGTATAGTGTAAGATGTGGATCCTGGTTCTATTTTTGAAAGCAGATGTTCAGATTTGCCAGCCTCATTTGTTAAATAGGCTGGCATTTTCCCAATTAATGGATTTTGCTTCTTTGTCAAGTATTGACAAGTATTGACCATAGCTAGATTAGTTAATTTATGGGTTTTCAATTCTAGTTATTAGTCTATATATGTGTCTGTCATTATACAAATAGTATGCTGCTTTGGTTACTTTGGCTATGAAGTAGGTTTTGAGATCAAGGAGTGTGATGCCAACCACTACATTTCTATTTTTCAGAAAAGTTTTGCATATTTGAGTCTCTTTGCTTTCCAAATAAAACTGCAAATTGCCATTTTTCTCTCTATGCAAAATGAGCTTGGTATCTTTATCGGGATTGCACTGAACACTTAGATTTCTTTTTTGGTAAGATTGCCAGTTTTATAATGTCAAGTCTTCCTATCTATTAACAGAGAATATTTTATCCATTTAGTTAGGTCTCTTATTGTTTCTTATATTGTGTAGTTTTCCTCATGAAGATCTTTTGTGTCTTTAGTTAGATTTACTCCTGAATATTTCACTTTGCATTTGGCTATTGTTTTTCAATTCCTTCAGCTTAAGAAATGCGACACGATTTCAGCCCTTTGGATTTTCTGACTCCCAACTCTTTGCAAATTTCATTAAAATACCTTGTGTTGTCATCCTGAGCTGCCCTTTGCTCTTTAATTTCTTCATTTAGCTTCTGCTTCTCAGTATTCTAATACAATATTCAGAGTCTCATCTTGGTCTTTGTTCATTGGTATTAGAGGACTCAAACCTGTTCCTGAGATGGTTTTGAAATTTGAGCAGAATAGACTTAAGTTCAAATTCTGATGCCTGTGGATTTGATTTTATTTCTTCAACTTCAGCTTTAATTTGCATATGAGTAGTTGGTGGTTTGCTTCACAATCAGAACCTGGCCTGACTTTCACAACTGCTATTAAGCTTCTGCAGCAATTTTTTCCACAGATGTAATCTATTTGATTCCTAAACATACCATCAGGTGAAACCAATGTGTATAGCCAGCATTTGTGTTTCTTATAAAATGTATTTGCAATGAATAAATCATTGAATGTGCAGAATTCTATCATTATATCTCCAGGTTCATTTCTGTCACCAAGTCCATGTTTTCCAACTACTGATCCTTCTTTCCTGTTCCCAACTTTTGTGTTCCAGTCACTCATTATTATCAATGCATCTTGACTGCATGCTTGATCAATTTCTAACTGCAGAAGTTGATAGAAATCTTTGTTTTCTTTTTCTTTGGCTTTAGCTGTCAGTGCATATATTTGAATGATTGTAGTATTCATTGTACTTCATTGTATGCATATAGATATTATCCTGTCACTCACATTTCAGGATGTATCTAGAGATGACTAAGCAACCCCATTTTTTCCTCATCTTTTCATCCTTGGCATCATATGATCATCTGATTCAAGGAATTGAAAAACAAATTCAAGTCATGAGTGGCAATACTTAAGGATGCTTTGGGCAGAATGTTAAATGATCCAAGAAGCATTAAAAGAAGATGGAAGGAGTATACAGAGTCACTGTACTAGAGGAACTGGCTGACACAGAAGAATTTAATGAAATAACATATGAGCAAGAGCCTATGGTGATTGATGAAGAAGGAAGTTCAAGCTGCTCCAAAAGGATTGGCAAAAAACATGGCTTGAACAGTTGAAAGCATACCAACTGACTTATTTCAACAAACAAACGCCGCCCTTGATGTGCTCACTAAGCTGTGCCAATGAATCTGGAGGACAACAGCCTGGCCAACTGACAGGAAGAGATTGATATTTGATCCCATCCCAAAGAAAGGTGATCCAACAGAGTGCGGAAATTGTCAAACAATATCATTAATATCAATGCAAGCAAGATTCTGCTGAAAATTATCCAAAAATGACTGGAGCAACACATCAACAGAGAACTGCCAGGTGTCCAAGCTGGGTTTAGAAGAGGTTGTTGTACTAGGCATTTTATAGCTAATGTTAGATGTATTTTGGCAGAAAGAAGAGAGTTACCAGAGGAATGTCTATCTGTGCTTCATTGACTATGAAAAGGCTTTTGACTGTGTGGATCACAACAAACTGTGGCTGACTCTGAGAATAATGGGAATCCCAGAACATTTTATTGTGCTTATGCAAAATCTATATTGAACCAAGAGGCAATCATCAGAACAAAGCAAGGAGACAGGGTATGGTTCAAAATCAGAAAAGGTGTCTGCCAGGGATGTATTCTATCTCCACACCTTTTCAATCTGTATGCAGAACAGATCATCTGGAATGCTGGACTGTATGAGGAGGAATGTGGCATAAGGAATTGAGGAAGACTCATCAACAATCTGCATTATGCAGATGACACAACCTTGCCTGCTGAAACTGAGGAGAACCTAAAGCACTTTCTTCAGAAGGTCAAGGACTGCAGCTTTCAATACGGATTGAAGCTCAAAATCAAGAAAACAAAGAGTCTCGACTCTGGGCCAATTGCAGCATCATTATGGATGATGAAGAGATTGATATTATTAACAGTTTAAGTTTGTGTGATTCCACAATCAACAATTTTGGTGCCAGTAGTCAGAAAATTAGGAGATGAATTTCATTGGGAAAGTCAGCAGTCAGGGAACTCTCCAGAGTACTGAAGAGCAATGACATCAGGCTGGAGACTAAGGTGTATATGATCTTCATGATTGCATGCTATGTGTCAGAAAGCTGGACAGTGATTAGGGATGATATAAAGATAATTGATGCCTTTGAGCTGTGGTGCTGGAGAAGAGTATTGAATATATCATGGGATGCTGGGAGAACAAACAAGTTCATCCTAGAGAGGGTGATAGCAGGCTGCTCCTTGGAGGCATGGATTCTGAAGCTTCATCTGACATACTCTGGACATATTGCAAGGCGAGACCAGTCCTTGGAGAGGAACATCATGCTTGTGACTATGGAGGGACAGAGCTAGAGAGGAAGAACCTTGATGAGATGGATTGATTCAGTGACTGGGTAATGGGGTAGGTGTGTCGGAGACAATAAAATTGGCACAGAATAGAACAGGGTTTAGAGCTGTTGGACATAGGCTCACTTTGAGTCTCAGGCATCTCGACAGCACATAACAACAACCACCACCACTACACAAATGAAACTAAATCTAAGCCATATACAATATAGACTACAAATTTACAGAAATTCTTAGTTATTCCACGAATATAATTAAAGAAGTCCCTGAGTTCTCTGGTTAATATCCACCTAGAATTGGGTATGCAATGTTTCAAGAGTGTTAGAGTAACACAGAGTTTTATCTCACTGAAATATATATTTGGGAAAGAATATTATTTGTAGTCAAGGATATATTTAAATATTTTTATTTATATAAATACTTTATTTTTTAACAAAAATAATATATTTCTTTGGATTTATCCCTAATGTACAGACAAGATTAGTGCAGTTTGGACAAGCTCTTCAAGGTAATAATGCATTTAAGGTAGAAATGGTGTTCAGAAGCTATAAATCTTTATGGGAATGTTGTTGTGTACTGTTAAGACAGAACTGACCCATAGCTGACTCTCTTTTGGGTTTTCGGAGGCAGTTAATTACATGGGAGGATATTGTCCACCTGTATCCTGCAGAGCAGCTCATGGATTCAAATTCATTGAGATTATAGCACAGTTTCTTACCACTAGTCCACTAGACTGTCCATATTTCCCTCTTAGAGCAGTTGGTAGTTTCAAACTGTTCACCTTTTGAATAGCAATCCAAGATGTTATACCCAACACAATCAAAGGTCCCCAGTCATTTTACAGTGGATTCATAGCATGATCGTTTCTTGGTTCCTATAGATTTGTTTTAACAAATAAATACGTCTTTGAGAAAGTGAAGCCTGAGTGCTCCTTAAAGGCAAAGATAATAAAGCTTCATTTCACATAATATGTGATATCATGCTTGGAAAGGTGGAGGTCAGCAAAAGAGAGGAAGACTTTCAACCAGATCAATTGATACAGTGACTTGTGCAATGAGATCAAATTTGTCAGAAATTGTGAAGATGGCACAGGGTTCATGTCTGTTTTTCATGGGTCATACTCAACCCAATGGCTGATTAAAACAACGACATATCATAAAGAAATTCTGTCTGAAGGTTTATTGCCCTTCAAAATCCCTTCAAAATCCTTATTTCTATCTCAAATAACTAATCTTGGAGATTTGTGATGTTATGGCATATTAAAGAACAAACTTTAAGGTTTACTAATCTAGCAAGCTAGTCCTCATTCTAAAGCTCGAGTCTATAATTTCAGAAGAAGGTGATCATTGTATGCTCATTACATAGTATTACACCTAAGAAAGCACATGGTTAAAGTGGTTTACAAATATGAGTAATCATTAGTAAGTATAATTAAATAATAAACCCAAAAAGCATAACCAACTTTATGATTTTAAAGTTTAGATAAATTCTCTTATAAAGACCTGCACCGCTAGTCAAAACACTATGTTTTGGTCATGGTTTTAATTCACTAGTTGCTCCTCTGGACAAAAATAGACAATCTCTTTCCATGTGATTTACAGTATGTGAAAATTCAAAGGATGGCCTGTAATAAATGAGTTCCAGTTTGACAGCAATAACTCTGAATGAATGATTGATACACTGAACAGTAATGCTTGAAGATCAGAGGACTTGTAAGATGACATAAAATACCTTACCCATGAAGAAAGCAAAAGATTTTTAGAAAGATGGAGAAGAAATAAAAGATCAAAATAGATGTCAGAAGAGACTGAAACTTACACTGTTGAAAGGACACAACAAAAGGAAGAAATGTTGAAGTAAAAGAACTGAGCTAACTCAGTCTCATAAGGACAAATATTGTATAAGACCATTATAATAAAAATAGAAGGATAACTAGTAAAACATGGATGGGGATCCATGAGGGGAAGGGATGAAAGCAGAGGGGAGAGGATGGGTAGGGTTGAAATCATAGGGTTATACAATTTGGTAGATTGAGGGAGAGGATAAAGGAAATGGAAAAATCCAGCAGGAATCTGAAATGACAGAAATATCACTGCTGATGTCAGACTGACTTTGACTGAAAGAATATACCAGAAAGATGTTTACATATATTTTATTGACTGTACGAGACATTTAACTAAATGGATAGTAACAAATTATGGTTAAAATTTGTCTTCATGAGAAGACTATACATAGAGACCAAGGTAGATTCTCCCCTTTACCCTTAAGACATGAAGAAATGCAATGGAAGAAGGCAGATTTTCATTCTTCCATCTCTGAGATATCCAGGAATGCAATGGAAGAAGGTAATGGTACATCCATCCACCTTAGAGATCTTAAGCAAAAAGGTGGAAGAAGTAGAGATGCATCATTTTGTCTTGAGAGGATCAGCAATGCAGGGAGGAAGGGCCGGGAAAGCATATCCCTTTAATTTTTTTGAAACTCGATCAACACAGTGAAACAGAGTAAAGGTGCATCCTTCCTATTTTTTGGCCCTCAAGCCATAAGGCGTTAAGTCTTGTGCCATGTGCTAGTACCAAAGATCCAAATGAGACACTATCCATGTCATAATACCACCATGAATGGTCCCATCCTGCTAAACCACCATCATCCTTAGTGGATACCAGTGAAGGCTGTTCTACACCATGATATTCAT
Source organism: Elephantulus edwardii (assembly GCF_000299155.1). NCBI lineage: Eukaryota > Metazoa > Chordata > Mammalia > Macroscelidea > Macroscelididae > Elephantulus > Elephantulus edwardii. The sequence goes on along the minus strand of NW_006399767.1, from coordinate 5,253,548 downwards.
GTGCTCTACTGTCTTATAGGGAGCTCTGGTGGCTTTGTGGTAAGGAACCGTTGTTTGCAAGGCATGTAGTTTCAATCCACATGACAAAGATAGACAATCTCTTCTTAAGTGATTTACTGTGTTTGAAAATCTGTTAGAGGGTCAATTATGGATGGGTTCTAATAAGACCTAACAGCTATCTAATATTGTCTTTACTGTTTACTGTTAGAGGTACAAACTCTATCTATCAGTTCATTGTATTGAAGAATAATGTGCATATTGCTAATTACAGAAAACAGTGATCCTCACCACCAGATCAGTTGGCAGTATCATGATAGATGGAGAAAGATTGAGGCTGTTAATGATTTTATCTTGCTTGGATCCATAATGAAAATTCTTGGTATTAGCAATCATGGAAATTAAGATGGGCTGCTCAGGAAAATCTGCTGTCAAGAATTTCTCCAGAGTGCTACAGATCAGCTATGTTAATTTAGAGACTAAGATGTGCCTCATACACTCTATCGTCTTCTCAATTGCTTGCTATGTAACTGAGAGCCTGTAAATTAATAAGTATGACAGAAGAATCAATGTAGTTGAGTTGTGGTGATGGAGAAGAGTATTGAATAAACCATAGGCAGTCAAGAAATTAGTTCTGTCCTGAAGAAAATGAAGATGAAAGAAGATGAAACCAGTTTCCTCCTTGGAGGTAAGGATTTTGAAGCTCTGTCTCACGTAGTTTGGGCATGTTGCCAGACTCATGCTGAGGGCCAGACCAGGAATGCCAGAGCAATGGCCTTACTGGAGAGCAGTTTCCAGATTATTACTGGAAGGTCTGGGACACCATCTTCACCAGGGAGCACCCAGAGAGTGTTTGAGCAACACTGGAGCCTAAACCATCATATTAAGATTTAGTAAGAGGCATCACCACGTGGTCCCTCACTGAGGAAGACCAATGTGACCAAAACCGGGATGCTCCTTTGAGGCAAGGATTTTGGAACTGCACCTAACTTACTTCGGATATGTCATCAGGAAGGGCCAGTACTTGAAGAAGGACATCATGCTTGGAGGGGTAGAGGGCCAGCACAGAAGAGGAAGATCCTGGATGAAATAGATTGGCAAAGTGACTGTGTTAATGGGGTCAGGTATGTCTTACACAATGTGGTTGGATTGGTCAAGGGTCAGAGCCATTGCTCATAGAGTTGCTATGAGTCATATCTGACATGCTTGTACATAACAACAACAATAACTTTGTGATTTAGTTAGGTATGCACTTGCTTGTTTTGCTTTTACTCCTCAATACAGAGGGTAGACATGTCTGCCACTTCTCTACTGTCTTTGGTAAGTAGGACTTTCTAGTGGTCCAATTCTGGACCAGGGAACCAAAAAAGAAGATACTTTAGATTTAAAGATGAGGTCTTCATCCATGAGTGAAGGTAACAAGAAAAAAGAAATTACTTCATTTTACGTATGCCTTTTGATGTAAATTATATGATTATGTAAGTATATAATTTCCCGAGTTATGTCAGTTATCTTGACAAACACAAGAGACAAGCCTGAGAAGGAAGGTCAGAAGGCAGAAGATCTCAGAGTGGACAAATGAGTGGAGTCCTGATGATTTTATGAGTCATCTCATCAATTCTAAAATTCTCTTGCTCCCAAGCTTTAAATGAGAAAAGAAATGTTCTTATTGTTTAAGTCACTGGCATAGCTTCCTGTCTGCTGTATCTATTTCCTATACTGGGTACTGATTTTCACTGCTTGATTTATAGTCATAATATTCTTCCTTTTAATGATTTGGTTAGTAGGAAAGTAACCAGCATCCCTACTCATTTTGTGATACAAAGAATCCAAAGCTCAGAATGCTAAAGAAATAGAATCAGGGTTGTATGACAATTCCAAAAGGCTAAAAACTAAAATGAATTTCATATTTTACGCAAAAACTGACATAAAAGTTAAAACTGACTGTAAAGTAGAGGTAATCACAATATAAATTTTGCATATTGGCATATGCAAATTAATAGCTTCATGCTTAATAATTCTGTTTCCTCTCTTGCAGTTACTTTTTAGATTTGCTCAAAATCCATTTTTCAATCCTGACATCTTTTAAAAATTAAATATATAGAATTATGACTCATAATAAAGGTAAATTTAGAAAGACCTAGAATATTCTCAGGGATACTTAGAAGTTACAAGTAGTGATTTCTTGGAGATAAGTCCTCAGACAATCTGCATGTTATTACTGCCATTTGAATCACCTAAACCAGTTCATCCTGAGGATTTCAGAAATTATTTTCCATCTTGCAGCCATAATAAAAACGGCATCAAATGATTTTTACCAGGTGACTAATCAAGGGTGCTAAAGTAATGCTTTCCAATTGTAGCCTAGCCGTCGATTTAGCTCTCAGCAAGAAGTCACACTATTTCTTGAATGGCTGACAAATTCTCTACTCAAATGATTGCAAGATTTTGGATGCATTACTGGGAGGAGAACAGGATAGCTGGTTAATGACTGAAATAATTTTATGAATCATGACATTGATGAGGAGCATAATGGCTAGCACTACAGCTGGCCAATCTAAAATCTTCATTTGTATCCACAGCTAGAGGCCCTGGAAGCCATCTTTGAGAGGTCAGAGTAGAGAAATCTCTTTGAATAGCTCTGACTGAAGTAAGGAGTGAAATTTCTGACACATTCAGACTCAGCATGCCTGCCACTTTGATCGCTCCCTAAATACCAAGTCTGTTATAGATTTGATTCTGCCTTACAGTGATACTACAGGACAGAGTAGAAGTGTCCCATAGGATCTCTAAGGCTATAATCTTCTTGTCATCAGATTTCTGCATCTTTCTCCCATGGAATACTCAATGGATTCAAACCACTAACTTTTCATTTAGTAATTAAGCATCGAATTACTGTGTTACCAAAGTTCCTTACTATCTTGTCACTACCAAATCAGAGACTTTGAGTAGACCTTACAGTTTGTTAGATACTGTTGAGTGAATTTTGACACACAGGTATTGTACATCCAAACACGCTACTACTAGTGACCTTATATGGAGTTTCATCTTTCACATGAAGAACTGCTAAGGGATTTGAACTGCCAGAAATAAAAAGCATTTTAACTAGTAACAGTAACTTTACAAACTGTACTAGATCCAACAGGACAAAGTAAAACTGCCCCACCAAGTTTCCTAGACTATAATTTCTAAAGCACGAGTGGCATGTCTCTGGAAACTCTATGAACTTTGATAAATGTCGATAGTTGTAAAGGGGTTTCAGGCCTTTTGTTCAAAGGGTTGCTATGAGTTGTGCTCAACTCAAAGACAATGAACAACAACAACAAAAATCCCTAAAGAAGAAAGATTACTATATCTTTCTTTTTAAGTTCTGCAGAGTGGATTTGAACAGTTAGCCCTTCAGTTTGAACTTGATCACTTAGCCATTGTACCATGAGAGTTCTTTCACTCAGACTTTAAACCCATTATTACTCATACCGTACTTGAAATTTTAATGAATTTTATAGGATTTTAGGAATCTCATTAGTGTAGCCTTTCTCAATGTTAGGTATGTCTTAAAACTACTCTTGGTGATTTTTTAAACACACCTTGATCCAACCTTCTACGATACAGATTCAATTGTGGCATCTAACTATCTGGAAGTTCAAGCTTCACTGAAAGCACTGGAAAAAAACAAAGCTCCCAAATTGATGAATTACCAACTAACATGTTTCACCTAAAAGATCCATCCCTGGATGTGCTCATCCATTTATCACAGAAAATACAAAGGACAGTTACCTAGCCAACTGACTAGAAGAAATAGATTTTATTTCTATTCCCAAGAAACATGATCCAACAGAATATGGAAATTTTTAATGTTACATGCAAACAAAGTTTTGCTGTAGATCATCCAAAAATATCTATAAAACTACTTTGAGATGAACTACCAGAAATTCAAGCTGGATTTAGAAGAAACTGTGACACTGAAGATATCATTGCTGATGTCAGATGGATCCAAGTTGAAAGCAGAGAATATCAGAAGAATATCTGTTGTATTTTATTGACTATGAAGTCATTTGACTGTGCGTATCATAAAAAACCATGACTAACACTGAGAAAAATGGGTATCACAAAACATTCATTATGTTCATATGAAATCTATACCTAAACCAGGAAACTGTTGTCTAAACAGAGCAAGGAAATACCATGTAGTTTAAAATTGGGAAAAGTACGTGTCAGGGTTGTATCATTTCTCCATATCTACTCAAATTGTATACTGAGCAAATAACTCGCGAATCTACACTCTGAAAAAGAATGAGGCATATGGATCGGGGGAAGACTCATCTATAACTTTTTTTAGGCAGATGACACAACCTTGCTTGCTTACTGAAAGTGAAGAGAATTTGAGGGGCTTGCTAAAGAAAATCAAAGGCCTTCAACATATATTACATCTCAACAGCAAGTAAGCAAAAATTCTTATTACTAGACCAATTGTCAGTATCATAATAGATGGAGAGAAGATTGAAATTGCCAACAACTTCATTTTACTTGGTTCCAAAATCAACATCCTTGGTATCAGTAGTCAGAATATCAGGAGATGTATTCCATTGTGAAAGTCTGCTGTCAGGGATGTCTTCAACTTATAGAGGACCAATAATAATTTGAAAACTAAGATGCATCTGATTCAAGCCATGGTATTTCCAATTACTTGTAAATCATTTGAGATCTGGATAATGAATAAGGGTGACGGAAGAACTGATGACTTTTAACTGAGATGTTGTAGAAGACTTCCGAGTATCTTATGGTTTGCCAAAGAACAGATATGTCTTGGAGAAAGTATAACCAGAGGGTTACTTATAAGCAAAGATGATGAAGCTTCATCTCCTATACTTAGATTATGTTGTTATGATAGACTATTCCTAATAAAAAGACTAGAGAGAGAACAGAAGTCTCAGCGAGGTGAATTGGCATAGTGATGACAACATTGAGCTTAGTTATGTCAGAGATGTTGTGGATGACCCATAATAGGACTGAGTTCAGATCTGTTGATCATAGTGTCTCTATGAGTCATACTAGATTCAGAAGTGTTGGGAGATGTTGAGAAAGAAGGGAGATCCTCTGGCCAGGACAGATCACCTAGTTCCAGATAAGTGCAAGCCTCCCAACAGCCTTTAATACCAGATAAAGAAAGCTCTCCTGTGTTTGGCTTTACAGGCTTGAGAAAGCTCACCACCTGAGAAGATGCCTGCCACATCTGTTGAGCTGGGAGTAGTCCACATGAAGCTAAGGTTCTTCTATCCAATCCACATGACCCACATCTGCAAGTTTACCATGTCCTGTCTTCCTGTTTACTTACTTATATACTAGTGTGCTGCAGCCCCCAATAAAATTGAGTTGGATTGACTCTCTGAACAGCTCCCCGAGTACTGTGTCTCCATGCTTACCCCCATCAGGGTGTTGCTGTCCGTTGCTGGTGAACAGACAGCAACACAGAAGCACCCAGCAACAACAATCTGAGGTGTCAATCACTTCTCCAGATGATTCTTTTTAGGCAGTTAAATTATTCCTTGGTAAGTACACTTGGCTAAAGAAAAAAGAGTGTGAGGAAATATCAATGATTGTGGTGGCTGTGGTTACCAAACTTCAGAATATACAGTATATTTATTTGCACTTACTTTATAAAGATTTAACATAAAATGTAACATGTTCTAGACTTAAAACTACTAGATAAGTTGTTGTTTTTGTTAGGTGCCATCAAGTCAACTGTGCTTCATACCAAGCAACCCTTTGAATAACTGATTACAACCTGGCCTATCCTATACAATCTTCAGAATATCTGTCATGCTTGGGTCTTTAACATAGTCACTGTGTTGCCAACAACAAAATCAACAGAGAATTGCCAGATGTGAAGACTGGGCTTCAAAGAGGTTGTGGTACCAGAGATGTTATAGCTAATGTTACATGGACTTTGGCTGAAAGCAGAAAGAACCAGGGAAATGTCTGTTTCAATGACCGAGCAAATGCATTTGACTCTGTGGATCACAACAACCTGTGGCTAGCTCTGAGAAGAATGAGAATTGCAGAACATTTGATTGTGCGATGTGAAACCTATACTTGGACCAGGAGGCAGTCATCAGAACAGAGCAAGAGAACACTGCTTGGGTCAAAATCAGGAAGGATGTACACCAGGGATGTGTTCTATCTCCATACTTTTCAATCTATATGCAAAATAGATCTTCCATGAGGCTGGGCTCTATGAAGAGGAATGTGGCATCATGATTGGAATAAAACTTATCAACAACATTCAGGATGCAGATGATACAACCTTGTTTGCTGACACTGAGGAGGATTTGGCATGCTTGCTGCAGAAAGTCAAGGACTTTAATATTAAATATGGATTGAAGCCCAACATTAATAATACAAAGATTCTGACCAATGGGCCAATTGGCAGCATCATGATAAACAGTGAAGAAATTTAGATTGTTAACAGCTTCAATTTGCTTGAGATCACAGTAACCAGGAAATCAAAAGATGAATTGCATTGGAAACGTCTTCTGGCAGTGACCTCTACAGAGTACTGAAGAGCAACAATGTCAGTCTGGAGACTAAAGTGCACCTGATACATGTTATGGTCTCTACAATTACTTGTTATGCATCAGAAAGCTGCACAGTGACTAGGGATTATAGAAAGAGAATTGATGCCTTTGAGCTGTGATGCTGGAGAAGAGTATCAAATATACCAAGGACTGCTAGGAGAACAAACAGGTTCATCCTAGAGAGGACAAATACAGGCTGCTCCTTGGAGACAAGGATTCTGAAGCTTTATCTGACGCACTTTGTGCATGTTGCAAGGAGGGACCAGTTCTTGCAGAGGGGCATCATGCTTTGTCAGAGACAATAAATTTGGCTCAAAATAGATCTGATTTTGTAACTGTTGTACATAAGAACACTATATGTCGCAAGCAACTTGACAGCACATAGCAACAATGACAACAACAGCATATTTTACCTGGTACTTTTATCTAGGGTGAATTTGGAACATCATTGAAACGCTACATGGCTATTACTAAGATTTGTTAAACTTCTATTATAAAAGCCTATGCTGCAATAAGATTGGGAAAGTCTACTGACAGAGACCTTCCAAAGTACTGAAGCGCTGTGGTCATTGTACCAATTCATCTCCTTAGTGGCCTTCCTTATTTTTACTGTCTCTTTACTGCATGACCTTTCTTGACAAACTAGCCCCTTCTGATAACATGCCCAAAAACTTAAGGTCGTTTTACCATTCTTACTTCTAAGGAGTACTCCCGCTGCATGTTCTTCAGGAGAAACTTTTATTTAGTCTATGTAATTTAAATATTCTTAGCCAATATCAAAACAAAAAAGCACCAATACTTCCTTAATCTTCCTCATTAATGGCCCAAATTTCTCAGGTATGGGAGGAGATTGAAGATGTCACAGCATGGATCAGGGTCACCCTACATCTTGAAGGGGACATATTTTCTCTTTAGCCTTTTTTTTTCCTTTTGGAGGGAGTCATCCGGATGCTCTTTTCATCAAAAGACTCTCTTGGTAGCATATTTTCACTGATACAGTATGTCATTTAATTATTTGACTGCTGTTTCCATGGGCAAGGATGGTGGATTCAATCTATTTTCTTTATTAATCACAATGTTGCTTTTCTAGTACAGTTGTGAGGGTTTTTTTTTTATTTTCTTAGGTTAAGATGTAATCCCTTCTTAAGACTGTAGATTTGAGATTCTTCAGTCATCTTTACTCATTGTCCAACTCTCTGATGCATAGCAAGTGGCTGAAAAGATCATGGCTTGAATCAAGTGCCCCTTAATCCTTAAAATTACATCATTGCTCCTCACTAATTTGGAGAAGTCCCTGTCTACAGTTTTTCACAATGAGATATGTCTCCTGATCTGACTGCTGAAATCAAGGGTATTTATTGTGGATCCAACTAAGATAAAGTCATTGACAATTTTGGTCTTTTCTCCATCTAGCACGATGGTATCTATCAGTCCAGTAATGAGAATTTTTGTTTTCATGTTGTTTATACCAGTGCTGCTTCTTTCCACAAGGCTGTAATCTTTGATCTTGTGCAGCAAGTGCTTCAAGTCCTCTTCACTTTCAACAAGCAAAGTTGTGTTATCTGTATAATGCAGATTTTTTATGAGTCCAAAACCCACTGAGTCTGATGCCACATTCTTCTTTATAGAGTCTTTCTTCTCAAATAATTTTCTCAGCACATGGATTGAATGGGCGTGGAGAAGAAATAGAACTCTGATGCACACCTTTATTTTAAACCTTGTAGTGTTCTCTTACTCTGTTTCAGACAACAGCCACTTGGTCGAGGTATAAATTTCACCTGAGCCCAATTAAGTGTTCTAAGATTCCCATTCTTCTCAATGTTTGCCATAATTTGTTATGATCCACAACATTTGTACTAAAATATATCCATAATAACTATAAAATCAGTCTAATTCCCATATAAAATTATATATAGATATACAAGAAAATATATATCGACAAATAAATTAACTCCAGTTACTTCTGCTATTACCAAATGTGTCAATTGTAAAGAAAATTGCAGTACACTAAAATCAGCATAATGCACTATTGGAGCCATCAATTGAACGACACATATATAAGATGTAAAAATAACTATGATTAACATGTTAAATATTCTGATGTAAAAAGTAAAGCATGCAAACTCACATGGTAATTCCAGATAAAGATTGAAATTATCAGAAGGAATGGTTACACATGGCAGAAATTTCAGAAAGAAGAGAAAAACTGGATAACTCCAGAGGCTCATTTTGAAGATTGAAATTCCAGGTAAAGTGCACACCTTTAGGCAAAGAATCCTGTGCACAGTAGGTGTTTAGATATCTGTGCATGTACTTCTTCCTTCACCTTTTCCTTTCTTCATTCTTTCTTTCCTTCCTCCTATTCTTTCCCCCACCCTAATTTACAGAAACTATTCCTAGAACCGAAAATAATACTTTGGAATATAAAAGAGTTTATCAAAAAAGCTGAACAGACACAGTAACTTTAATAAGAAAAAAGTAATTATTTAGAAGTGCTCTTGCTAGTGAGCTTTAATCCATTCCTTTTTAGATCCATCATGAAGAAAACAAAGATTCTCAGCACTGGGCATATTGACAAGATCATAATAAATTGAGAAGAGATTTTGATTGTTAACAACTTCAGATTTCTTGGCTCCACAAGCAACACTCTTGGTACCAGCAGGCAGGAAATCAGAAGACAAATTACATTGGGAAAATCTGTTGGCAAGGACCTCTCCAGCGTACTTAAAAGTAAGGATGTCAGTCTAGAGACTAAGGTGCGCCCGATCCAAGCCATGGTTTTCTCAGTTACTTGCTATTCATCAGAGAGATGGACAATGACTAAGATTTATAGAAGAAAAAACTGATGCCTTTGAATGGTGGTGCTGGTGAAGATTCTTGAACATACCATGGACTGCTGAGAGAACAAACAAGTCTGTGCTGGAAAGGGTGAAACCAGACTGCCCCTTGGAGGCACGGATTTTAAGACTTTGTCTCATATTCTTTGGGCATGCTGCCAGGAGGAACCAGTCCTTGGAAAATTACATTATTCTTGGAAGGGCAGAGGGACAGCGCAAGAGAGGAAGACCCTGGATGAGATGGATTCACTCAGTGTCTGGGATTATGGGGGTAGCTGTGTTGGAGACAATGTAATTGGTTTAAGATACAGCAGGGTTCAGAGCCGTTGTACTTAGTTAGGGTTGCTATGAGTCACAAGTTACTTGACAACACTTTACAACAACAACAGAAACGGTCTAGTGGATAAGGAGTTGCACTACCAACCCAAAGATAAGTGGTTCATATCTACCAGCTTCTCTTTGGGAGAAAGATGAACAATATACTCCCATGCAATTTTCAAGCTCTAAAAACCCATTGGAGGGTCAGCTATGAGCCAGTTCTGAACAACATGTTGCATCAAACCTGAGAACGGATGACAAAATGTACAGATGGACATCAAAGACAAAAATCCATGACCACCCTACCACAGATTAGTGAGACAGAGTATCTACAGCTTAAGTCCACAGACATTGAAATGTGGCCTTTTCTGAATTCTACTAAAAGATGATCTTAGGCAAACTACTAACATTTTAGAGTTTCAATTGCATCTTTTATAAATTGAATCTAATATCATGTTCCTGGTGATTAATTTAATGGCATAACTGTAGCAATTACATAGTTAAATATTTAATATTTAAGAAGTACCATTTTATATAGTGAGAGGAGTAAGTGGTCTTATTTCATTGATAATTCTTCCACTCTATTTTTTAAAGCTGCTTTGCATATTCTCCCTCCTCACGGTTGTCTGTCTCAATGTCCCAGATTGTGTTCATTTCTTATTACAGGCATAGGAACTATTCCACACTTATTGCACTTCTGCTACCCTGTTAATATGTAGGTTAGAAATCCTACACTAGATTCACTGGACTAGAATTAAAGTGTCCTCAGGAAAAAGTTGCTTGTAGGAAGCTCTGAAGAAAAACAAGTTCCTTTTACGACTACTAAACTGTGGCTGACTCTGAGAAGAATGGGAATCCCAGAACATTTAAATGTGCTAATGCGAAACCTATACTTGTACCAAGAGGCAGTAGTCAGAACAGAG
>NW_006399767.1:5234593-5241933 GCF_000299155.1 Elephantulus edwardii | reverse complement strand
ATAGTGAGGATAGTCAAGGAGAGAGGAAGGTTCAGAGCCCTTATTTATAGGATTCCTATCAGTCAAAGTTGAGTCAATGAGACATAACAACAACAAGAGCTACCAACATTTCTTGGCATATACTCCATTTTCTAAGCTAGCAGCAGCAACAACTAAATAATCTCATATTTCAATATTGTTATCTCCTTTCTGTATCTTTCATTTACTTTCAAAGACTTTTATAATTGTATTGAGCCCACAAAAATAAAATTAAAATCTCAACCTTCAAGACAGCTGATTTGTAACTTTAATTAAGTCTTCATTCTTCTTTCTCATGTAGCCCATGTTCCAGATTCCAGGGTTCAAAATGCAAACATCTTTCATGGTGCAGGCATAGTTTTGCCTACCACAACTAGTCACCCAAACTATTTCAGTCAGAAATATTGCATGTAAAATACCTACTTATGCTTAAAAAGAAAGTGTTCTGATGGTATATGAATATAAAGACTCCAGTATACAAGGAGAAAGAAGCCTGGAGATGCTGGAAGACACCATTCAGACCATGAAGATGATGGAAAAAAGTCAAGTTGTTTCAACAGTGTTGTTTGGATGTTGCATTAATTTCTGCCTGTAGCTAAACCAGACATGGATGTGAATCTATATGCTTTAAATGATATCCTTTATTTTAAACCAAATTCACTTGATTTTATGTATTTTATAAAAGTAAAATTAGAAAGTGGTAGATTCCTAATTAATTAATGTCAGACCATAAAAAAGACAGAATAGGGATATGAGAAAAAAGTACTATGAGTAGGAAGCCTTGCAAGAAAAGGAAGATTGTTTCAGAAGGTATTAGAAGAATCAAATGATCTAGAAACAAGTAAAAGATGTGCTTTTTCGTATACCATGCACAGTCTATCCTCTAATTCTGTACCTTTAAAAGATAATTACTTAACATCATGGGGAAAAAAGAGTACCAGTTTGTGTCATTAAATATCCATCTGTTCATCTTTCTCTCCTCTTCTCCAGTGGGTGGTGTGCTTTGAAGTAGATTATGACTACCAGTAACACTATAAGACTGATGTTCTTTCTAGACTGTAGTCAAGACAGGAGCAGATTTACAGGTGTTTGTTCCTATGGAGTGACTGCTGAGGTAAAACTCTTTAGCTATTTTGAGTGCTTAACCATTGTTCCTTTTCTCCTAAGAGAGCCCTCTTCACTAATACATCACCTTAAACAAGAATTCTTATCTTGGCTTCTGCTTCTAGAGACCAGTACAAAATATAGTATTCTTGCACATCAAATACTATGTACACTAACTCTGAATCAAAACAAAACAAAAATTCAATAAACAAAAGACTTTTGTGTTTCTTTTACAAGGTCCAATCTTTTATAGGCTTGTCCATCAAATAGACTTGAAAGAATAGGTTCTATTGATTTTTCTGTTTTTTTTTTTTTAAAAAAAAAAAGGCCTTATACTTCCATCCTTCATGCTTCAATGAGCCCTAACAGACCAGAGCAAATGAAATCATTATACACAGACAATGGAAAATTCTTCATCTCATGGTCTGTTAAGGCCTTCTCAGTTAGGTTCCTGGTTGAAGAGCTAATTGATCTCTACCAACACTGAATTTATTATGCTAAAATGTGACTTTAGATAGCCTGGCTTTGTCCTACTTAATTCCTTAGTATTATAAGGATGTAAGGATATTCTGAAATTTATGGTGCTAGAAGATGACAACAGGAAGAAAAGGTAATATAATGCCAAAACATTTTCACTGTTTTGTGTAATTTGCACATAGAAAAGCATATACATCTCAGTTATCTACTGCAGCTGATACAAAATATAACTCAACCTTTTGTGATTAGGTAATGCTGACTTTGACTTGTAATGATTCTAAATTATCAGTAAAATGAAACACAGCCTGGTCCTGCACCCTCCATACATTTGCTGCTGTACTTGAAACCGTCGTTGCAGTCACTGTGCCAATCCATCTCATTGAAGATCCTCCTTTCTTGTGCCAATTCTTTGATTTTCCAAGCAGTTTCCTTCTCCAGGATGGGCCACTTTTGATAACATGCCCAAAATATGTGAGAAGACAGCTTACCATCTTTACTATTCAGGTGTATCCTGGGTGTCAAAAGTAGATTTTAATTTTTTCTTATTCTTCAACTCTTCTTTGGTTCAATTTTAACTGTATATTAAGCAATTGAAAATGTCATGGTTTGGGGCAGGTGCACCTTAATCTTTAGAATGACATCCTTGCTCTTTAGCATTTTAAAGAAATCCTTGGCAATAGATCTGTCCAATTCTATATGTATTTTGTTTTCTTAACTGTTGTGTCAGCAGACGCTGGTTGTAGATCCAAACAAAATGAAATTTTTGTCAACTTCAATCTTTATGTATCAAGATATTGTTTATATTGTCAGGATTATTGGGGTTTTTTATGTCTAACTCACACTGAAAGCTATAATATTTCAATAAATGCTTCAAATACTCTTCACTTTTAGCAGTGTTATGCTGTCTACATATCACAAGTTGTTGAGTCTTTTCCAGTTGTAATACCACATTCTTTTTCATATAGTCCCTTTTATTTGATAACTTGCTCAGCAAAAAGATTGAGTAGATATGATGAAAGACTATATTTCTGGAACACTCTTTTCTTAGTCAGGTTGTATTCCATTATCCGTTCAAATAAGTGCCTCATAGTACATGTACAGGTTCTGCATGAATATATTTAAAGTATTGGAAACAGGAGTGGTATCCACTTCCTAAAAAACATGCCTCTAGGAACTCTATGCACTTTGATAAATATTGATAGTTATGGAAAGGCTTCAGGCTTTTTGTTCACAGGGTCGCTTTGAGTAGTGCTCAACTCAACAGCAATCAACAACACTACAATTTGTATTGGTCTCACTACATCCTTATTTTATTAGAATCAACACAGTTTTAAATGCATTATGAGAGTCAGTCAAATACAAATAAACAGCTTTCTGATATTTTCTGCTTTTAGTCAAGATTCATCTGATATCAGCAATTTTTATTATGTACCATAAAGTCAACTACAACTCTTAGTGACCCTGTGAACAATGGCTCTGAACCTTATCCTATCCTTAACCAACCTTATCATCTCCCAAATACTTGAGCCCATTGCCACAGTCACTGTGTCATCTATCTCATCTTTCTCTCCTGCACTGACCCTCTACCTTTCCAAGTGTTATGTACTTCTCTGAGGATTGGTCCTGCCTGGCAATATGCCCAAAGGATGTGAGACAGAGCTTCGAAATCCTTGCCTGAAAGGAAAAATCTAGTTTCATCCTCTCCAGAACAGACTTATTCCCTTACCAATCCATGATATAGTTGTCTCCAGCACCTAAACTCAAAGTTATTAATCTTTCTGTCATCCTTATTTATTGTCCATCTCTCAGATGCACAGCAACTATTTGAGAAGCCCATGACCTGCAACAAGTACAGCTTAGTCTCTAGACTGGCCTTGTCGCTCTTTAGCACTCTGGAGAGGACCATGACCACAGATTTTTCCTAAAACAACTTGTCTTTTGATTTCCTGACTTCTAGCAGCAAAAATGTTGATTTTGGATATGAGAAAGACTAAATTGTTAAGAACTTCACATTTTCTCCGTCTATCACACTATTTCCAGTTTTTCCAGTGATGAGAATCTTTGTTTTCTTGATGTTGAAATGAAATCCATATTGAAGGCAGAAGTCCTTGACCTTTTACAGCAAACACTTCAAGTCCTTCTCCATTTTAGTGAGCAAGGTTGTGTCATTCATATAATACAAGTTGTTGATGATGAGTCTTCCTCCAGTCCTGATGCTACATTCATCTTTGTAAAATTCTGCCCCCCAAGTAATATGCTCAGGATATTGATTTAAATGATATGGAGCAAGGACATATCCTTTCTTGATGTTGAACTATGCGGTATTCCTTTGCTCTGTTTGAGCAACAGCTTTTTGGTCTAGGTATGGGTTTTACACAAGCAAAATCAAGTGTTCTGAGGTTTCCATAATGGTAGCCACAATTTGTTGTGATTCACATAACAAACATTTTAGCATAGTTGATAAACACAAATAGGCATACCCAGACCCATCTGACATCAGCAGTAATATCCCTGGTGCAACAGCCTCTTCTATTTCTGATGGTTTGCTGGTGATGGACTCTTCTAGTAATTTTTGAACAATTTTCTGAAAGATTTTGCTGGCATGTGATATAACCTTTATTCTAAAACCTTTTCTGAGTCTAGCTTAAATTTCTGAAAATTCCCTGTGGATATGTTATTCTGGCCTTTAAAAAAAATTCTTCAGAATAATTTTATTTGTATATAGAAGTAATGGTAATTTTTGATCATTTTTGCATAATGATATAACATTTTGTATTAGAGTGGATAAAAATATTCATTTCTTCTAGTCAGTTTCCAAAGTACTAGTCTTCCAAATTTATTGGTACATAAATGTGAACACTTACAAGGTGAATATATATTTAAAAAAAAAATCAGTTGAAAAAAAAATCAGTTGATAAATCATTAATTCCTGGAAACTAATTCTTTTTCCAAAGCCTGTAGTACTGCCTGGACTTCTTCCAGCAGTAGCATTAATTCTTAATTATATGCTATTTCCTGATATGATTCAGTGTTAATCAATTATTATTGATGTTGATTTCAATGCTAGCTACTGTTGAGTTGACTATGACTCATAGAAACCCTATGAACCTAGAAACTGAACCTGGCCTATCCTGGGCCATCCTCATCCCTGCCACAATTAAACCTACTGTTACAGTCACTGTGTCAATACATGTCGAAGAGGGTCTCCCACTCCTTTGCAGACCCTCCACTTTACTGAGCATGATATTCTTTTCTGAGGACTGGTCCCTCCTAACAACATAGCCAAAGTTTGTGAGGCAAAGTTTTGCCATGCTTCCCTCAAAGGAGCACCCTGGTTGTATCCTCTTTCAGACATATTTGTTTGTTCTCTTAGCAGTCCAGGAGGTAGTTCATCCTCCTCTCCAACACCACAACTCCAAGGCATGTTTTTATTCTGTCCTCTTTATTCACTGTCCAATTGTCAGATGCATAGCAAGTAAATAAAAAGACCATAACTTGGATCAGGTGCACCTTGTTCTTTAAAATTAGTATTTTGAGTGTATTTTAAACTTTATCTTTTTTTTCTTTTTTATTTGAATACAAACTTCATATACATTGTGTTTCTTCCATATTCATTGTGATTCACACAATCTTTCATTCATATTTTTATATAATATTCATATGCATTATGTTTTATAAGAGTAATGAGTGTGCATATATCTGTTTGGATGGTGGTTAGGATTTTGAAGCGCTGTCTCACATAATTTGGGCATGTGGCCAGGAGGGAACAGTACTTGGAGAAGGACATCACGCTTGAAAGTGTGGAGGGACAAATTAGGAGAAGATGACTCAGTATATGAGAGATTGAGTCAGTGACCAGAAAAATGGTATTAGGTCTGTCAGAGATTTTGAGATTGTCTCAGAATAAGGCAGGGTGCAGAGCTAATGTATTTAGAGTTGCTATATGTTACAGGTGACTTGATGGCACACAACAACTGCAATAACATTAGGACAAATTATATAAGCAAATAAGGCTTATATTAATTTAATGTTAAGATGTATGCATAAATGAGAACTTGTTGTTGTTGTTAGGTGCCACCAAATCATAGATGACTCATAGCGACCCTATGAACAAAAGACCTGAGCACTGTTCATAGAGTTTCCAGAGGCAAGCCATTTCAGAAGTGGATGCCACTCCTGCTTCCAAGCTCCACCAAACACTGTCCACCATGGGACACATTTGGCACATCAGTGTCACAGTGTTTAACATCACAGCAACCACAAGTTACCTCTGTACAACAATGCACAGACCAGTGCTATACCACCTAGAAGAATGCTTGACAAAAAAACAATTTGAACCAGGCCTGAGGGCCACTGATTATTACACCTCGGGCTTTGTGGCATAACTTTCTGTTCCACTAGGCCAGCGTAGCTCTCTCTATGTTGTTGTGTACAACAACAAATAATAAATGAGAACTAGATATTGTAAGTCTTAAAAATGTGTAAGTCAGCCTTGAGTTTAATGCTACTCTGATATACTAAAACAGTAAGATTTTACCTGAAGAAATATTTGTTGAAAACAGTAGAACTTGAGGGCAAGGGGCTAATCCACCCAGTGGTGGAGGAGACTTGAATGAATTTATGGACCTTCTTTGGGGCTTTAGTTGAAGAGGTGTGCATTTGGGGGGGGTGGGGAAGAGAAAGAAAAAGAGATTGATCTTTTAAAATCGAAACAGGCAGATTGGCTTCTGAGGTAGGGTAAAGTTATTACCCATCAGAGTCCCTTTCTAGGACTTGAAGTTAAAAGTAGCTGGGTAATATGCCACCTGTGGTGAGCACCAGGATCTACTGATGTGGAATTAAGAAGCATACAGCAAAGAAAAGATGGAGTAAGTTTGGACATGCTCCATGAGCAACATTGACCTAGCATAGATAAGCATGAAAGCATTGCTGACTTTGAGAAGCAGGGAGTCATGAGAACTCTCATTTTGTTAACTTGAGCCCATGTGAAAGCTAAGGATGAGTAAAGAGACCAGAAAGTCTGGAACAGGTAGAAGTGCGGACTTCTGAATTTTCAGCTAATGCCCATTTGGACATAACCATGGATTGCTTAAAATGAGTTGACCAAAACACAAGAAGATGTTCCATGGTGTGAGCTAATGCTGATTGCTGCAATTTGATGTTTTTCTCTTGACTTGGCTTTGCTTAAGAATGCAGATGTTAAATGTTCTAACTGGAACAGAATATTCTTACGAGAAAGAAACATGCTTATTTTCTCAGAGTACTGTTTTGATAGGAATGTATAAATCAGAAATTGGCTGTCTAAATTGGAGTATATTAAAACATAAGGCATGAAATTACTGGCTTACACATTTTCATGAATACAGCTATTGTATATTGTTAAGAGGAAAGTTAATATTGCTTATATGAATGTTAATGGCTAGAAAATCCAGAGCATGGTCTATATGGCTTTTGTAGTTACTGCACTTGACACTTCCATGTTGATTGATGGGAATATATGAATAAGAGGACTGGCTAACTCATAAATCCACAATGAGATTGGCTATCCTCACAAATCTACAAGAGGATTGGCTAGTTCTTCCAATTTTATCGGATTATAGCAGCAGAGAGTCTAGCTTTCTCTCTCACTACCACCAGAGGACCCCTTCAGGACCAGACATTTTTGTTCCAAGTAGACTTTTAGAAAAAGCAGCAGCCATGCATGGAACCAGAGAGAGCATAAGATAGGACAACTATGTTTA
>NW_006399767.1:5229276-5234313 GCF_000299155.1 Elephantulus edwardii | reverse complement strand
GAATGGAATCCCAAAATCTCTGTAGATGTTCATTGAAATGAAAAATAAACAACCTAAATTAAAAAAAAAAAGATAGGAAAACTACTCAACTACCCATCCTCCAATGGGCAGAACCACAGCTAAGCTAAGAGCCTTTGCCTAAATTTGTGGAAGAACTTGGGGGAAGAAGGCAAGCCAATATTGGAAAACTTGGCACTTTTTAATGCTGGCCTAAGTCATGAAACTCAAGGCTGAGGTACCTGTGACCACATTTCAAAAGCTGTTCTGACTATACTGTGTTAATTTAGATTACAACCATGTAACTTCCCCAATATGGTCCTTTGTGGTTTGTTAGTTATTGCATCAGATTTTGGACCCAGGAAAGCAATAAGATTGGTGTTGGAATTAATAAAAAGTAGTACAGGATCATGGAGACATGTATGACTTCTAGGGAATTAGTTTTGTGTTATTGATGCTGTTTAAAGCGATATTTCTTCTTTATGAAGTTGGTAAAGATCAGATATGACCGTCTCCACAAGACCCTTGCTCTTATTGCAATTTATAAGTAAACAGATTGCCACTACACTTATTATAATCTCTGCTACTCAGCATCTCCAATTGATACTGTCTTTTCTATAAATGGTACACTTCATAGCAATTGAAAGTTTACATTAGTATATAAGAGACACAGAGTTAAATCTGTTGTTATTATTGTTAGGAGCTGTTCAGTTGACTGTAATTTATAGCAACCCTATGAACAATATACATGAGCCTTGCCCTATCCTGAACCAAGCTCACAATCTGCACTATGCTTAAGTCAATTATTGTAGTCATGCCAATCCATCTAGTTTAATGTCTTTGGTTCTTACATTGATCCTCTACCTTTTCCATCATAATGTCTTTTCCCAAATACTACTCTTCTTGAACACATGTTCAAACTATGTGAGATGAAAGTTCACCATCCTTGCCTCTTAGGAGCACTCTGGATGTACTTCATCCAAGAAAGATTTCTTCCTTTGACAGTCTGTGAAACATTCAATAATTGTCTCCAACACCAGAATCTGAAGACGTTGATTCCTCTTCTTTCTTATTCCTTATTAAACTTTCAGATGCGCACAAAGTAATTGAAAATACCATGGCTTGGATAAGGTATATCTTAGTCTTTAAACTGATATAATTTATATTAAGCACTTTGGAGAGGTCTTTGACAGCAGATTTTACAAAGGCACATATATTGATTTCTTGATTGCTACTCTCATTGGGGTAGCATGTGGATCCATGTAAAATGAAATAGTTGACAACCTCAATCTTTTCTCCATCTATCATGATGTTTCCTTTTGGTCCAGTGGTGAGAAATATGTGTTTTCTTCATGTTAAAAAAAAAATCCATATTGAAGGCTACAATCTGATACTCTACAGCAAGTACTTAAACACTTTTTCACTTTCTGGAACTTAAGGCTATGTAATCTGCATAGTTCAAAGGACTGACAATTCATCATTCAGATACAATGCTACATTCATCTTCATATAGTCTATCTTCTTGAATAATTGTTCAGCTTACAGATCTAATGTTACTGTCACATATTTTTTAACTAAAACTAACTCATAGCTGACCCTCCAGTGGGTTTTCGGAGGCTATAAATCACCTGAAAGATAATTGTCCATCTTTCTCCTATGGAGCCGCAGATGCATTTAAACTGCTTGTCTTTGGATTGTCAGCTCAACTCCTTACCACTAAGACACGAGAGATTTCTCCATACTGAATAAGTATGGACAAGTTATATAATTCTGACAGACAACTTTCATGATTTTTAAACCAAAATGCTTTCCCTTGTACTGTTTCTTGGTCTGTAAATAAGTTTCACATGAGCATAATTAAGTGTTCTGGGATTCTTATTCTTTACAACATTATGACTAATTTGTTATGACCCACTCAGTGAAATGCATTTTATTGAATATCCAAAAGTCTATGATTCTCTGGGGAAAAAACCCCTGACAATTATACTTAAGAATAAAATACATATCCATATCCAAAAACTTCTCCACAGGATAAAAAGGGAAGCCACAGACTGGGAAAAGTATTTGGAAATGATATGCCTGATAGGGGACTTATATATATAATTTACAGAATACCTGAGCACCATAACAAGATAAAGTTAAACAACCCAGTTTTAAAATGGGCACAGGATATGAATAGACACTTCACCAAGGAAGACATTCAGATGGCGAACAAACACATGAAATCCCTAGCTCTAAGGGAGATGCAAATCAAAACAACTATGAGATATCGTCTCACCCCAGTTAAGAACAGCAAAATTAAACAGGGCAGCAAACAACAAATGCTGGTGAGGTTGTGGAGAAACCGGAACCCTTATTTGCTGTTAGTGGGGGTGTAAAATGCTGCAACCACTATGGAAGGCAGTATGGTGCTTTCTTGAAAAGTTGCAAATAGAAATACCATTTGACCCAGCAATTCTACTACTATAAATATACCCTAAGGTAACCATAACTGCCACCCAAGCAGCTATATGCACACCAATGTTTACTGTGGCTTTGTTCACGATAGCAAAGTTGGAAACAACCCAAGTGCCCATCAACAAATAAATGTATAGAGAAGTTGTGGTTTATTCACACAATGGAATATTATGCAGCACTGAAAACAGGAACTCAGGAAATATTATACAAAATGGGTGACCCTGAAGGACATTATGCTGAGCTTAATGTCTCCTTAACAAAAGGACAAATAATAATGCTGCTGTTATAAAACAGAACTGACATAAGAATTGGGGGAAAACTAAGAAAAAAAGGTGATTAATAATTTGCATGGCATTGAAATAGACAAAAGAGAGAACTACATAAAAGGAATGCATGATTAGCTATTATTGGCATGACATAAGTCTAGAATAAGAGTTGCACTGTAAAGTGGACAGGGGACAGGGGAACTGCATAACAATGGAAGAATTTTTTTTCCAAAGAGAAAAGTGAACTGGGGGAAGTGGGACAGGGAGGAAAATGTGCGACAATGAATCAATGAATGGAAATTTTAAAAAAATAAATAACTTTCTAATAAAGTGGTATTAGGGAATTAGGAATAAAGAAAACAATAGAGAAATCTAACAAAAACTATTCAAGTAATTAATTTTTTAAAAAAAATTACTGTTATCCTTTAGTCAACTCATTACTGTTTACTCGCACAATTCAGAATAGAAAATTGATATGGTTATATTATAGCTCAGCTATTTTTCAAATTATTCAGAGCTAATAAGTTGGTTTTTTTCTCTATAATGTTTGGTGGACAGTGTTGGGTGGAGCTTCCTGATTAAAACAAGCTTGGAATCAGGAGTGCTATCCACTTCTGAAATAGCTTGCTTCTGAAAGCTCTATGAACTTGGAGAAACAATGAAAGTTATACAAGTGTCAGGTCTTTCATTCATAGGGTCTCTATGAATCGTCTATGACTTGACAGCACTTAACAACAACATCATAATTTTGACTGTTGGGCCTGTAGTGAGAATTGTTGTCTTCTTTATGTTAAGATGTAATCCACACTGCAGGATGTAGTCCTTGATCTTCTGCAGCAAGTGCTTCATATCCCCCTTACTTTCAGTGTCTCAGAGTTGATGAGGATGGCACAGGATAGGTTAAGTGCCAGGTTGGCTATTTACAGAATCACTATGAGTCATACTCAACTCAATGACCCCTAACAACAATAATGGATTTTTAATATTACTTGCTCTATATCGATCATTTCTAGGGAGCTCAGGTGCCCTCATGACAAGGAGCTGTGCTGCAATCTCAAAGGCACACAGTTCATGGCCTCCAGTCACTCTCCTCTCATGCAATTAATTGCCTCTGAAAACCCACTAGAGGGTCGGCTATGGGTTGGTTCCATTCTATGGTGCACAACAACATATAATTTCTTTGCAGTGGTACATATTCTGAATTCTAGAAAATCCTAAAGAAATGTGTATTATCTTCTGTACAGCTCTACAAGTCAATGCAATCTCATGTTCCCCTCAACTGTCTCTGACAATTTGAAATTATTTGATTCTTTACTTATTCAAAAGAAATCTCCGTACTGTTGTGTACTCAGAGAGGGTTTGGTATACATTATTTTGGAATTTTTCAAGAAGAATAAAAGTGACACTCATATATATGGTTATAATCTCTTTACACTGATAGGTCATTTCTCTTCCATGAAGTGATATGATATATAAGAATAAAACTTAAACATTCATTCTTTTCCTGTCATCCTTAGTCATTGCCCAGTTCTCAGATGCATAGCAAGTGCTTTAAAAACCATGGACTGAATGAGGAGCACCTTAAATCTCAAATTGATATCATTAATCCTCAATAATTTTCGTAGATCCCTAACTACAGACTTCCCCAGTGCAATACGTCTTCTGATATCCTGACTGCTGGTACCAGTATATTGTTCGTGGATCCAAGTCAGTCCAGCACACTCCAGTAGAAATTCCAAGAGAAAGCAAATTCTTCATTTGATTTTCCTTTGGTACAGAGTACTCTGTGAGGTCTTAAATTTTATCAAATCAAATGAGAACACTTATTTGTTCTTTCTTAAGAACACTAAGGTTTCTTGGGTCAACTTTCCAACTTCTGTTACAACATAATTTGGCTCCCATGGGCTGTACATGATTTCAATTTCCTGATGAATTTGTTTTTCAATATGTCTTGTATCCCACTTAAAAATCACTGTCAATATGTTAAAATAGTTAAAATACTTACTGAGATTGCAGAATGTACCATGCACTCTTTTAAATATATAAATGCATTGACTCATTTAATCATCTTAACCACTTCGTGGATTATATAGAGAGAGTCATCTCCAATTTGTGATGACCTTATGTACAAATTAATGAAATGCTACCCAGTGCTTATTCACCCTGATGATCACCAGCATGTTCCAGTTCTTTGTTTTGGCTGCTGTGTCAATTCATATCACTGAAGATGTCCCTTGTATTTTCAGGCACTCTACTTCATCAAACTCTATATTCTCCTCCAATGAATGACCCCACTTGGAAAAGTGTCCAAAAAAAG
>NW_006399767.1:5202292-5227931 GCF_000299155.1 Elephantulus edwardii | reverse complement strand
ATTTTTGGATAATCTTCAGCAGAATCTTGCTTGCATGTGATATTAATGACATTGTTTGAAAATTTCCACACTTCTGTGGGATCACCTTTCTTTGGAATGGGAACAAATACAGATCTCTTCCAGTCAGTTGGCCAAGTGTTCTCCAGATTTCTTGGCACAACTTGGTGAGCACATCTAAGGGCAGCATGTGTTAGTTGAAATATGTCAGTTTGTATACCATCAATTCCTGGGGCCTTACTCTTAGCCAATTCTTTCAAAGCAATCTGAATTTCTTCCTTCATCACCATAGGCTCTTGCTTATTTGTTGTTTCATTACATTTTTCTGTGTCTGCCAACTCCTTTTGGTATAATGACTCTGTATACTCTTTCCATCTTCTTTGAATACTTGCAGGATCACTAAATATTCTGTCCAAAGCATCCTTACGTATTGCAACTCAAGGCTTGAATTTCCTCTTCAGTTCCTTGAACTTAAGAAATGCTGAGTGAGTTTGGCCTCTGATTTTTTTACTCCAACTCATTGAGCATTTCATTACTAATACTTTGTCTTGTCGTGCAGACTTTTGAAATCTGCAGTTCATCTCCTAAATGGCTTTATTTCTTCCTTCTGCTTTGGCTTCTCTATGCTCCAGTGCAATATTCAGAGTCTCTTCTGACAACCATTTTGGTCTTTTCTTCCTCCTCCATCTTTGCAATGACCTTTTGCGCACTTTCTGGATGATATTCTTGATATCTTTCCATTAAAAATAAACCAAAACACCACTTTGATAAAACAGACATCACAGTGAAAACCACCATAAAAGATAAGAAAAGGCATTACATATTCATTAAAGGCACAATAGATTAAGAACACATAACCTTGGTCAACATTTATGCACCAAATGATAGACCTACAAAATTCATAAAATGACAGTAAACAGAATTGAAGTAAGAAATAGGCAGCATCACAATAGTTGTAGGAAATTTCAACACACAACTTTCACCAAAAGATAGGTCAACTCAAAAGAAACTTAACAAAAATGCATAAGATTCAAACTATACCATCTGCCAACTTGACGTTGTGGATGTATTCAGTGTACTGCATCCAATTAAAACTCAATTCACTTTCTTCTCAAGTGCAGATGGTACATCCTCCAGAATTAATCACTTACTAAGACACAAAGCTAGCCTCAACAAATTAAAAAAATCATTAAAATAATACATTCTCAGACCACAATGCCATAAAACTAGAAATTAACCACAGAAGGATAACATTTAAAAAAACACCCATGTGGAAGCTAAATAACTCTCTTTAAGAATATTATTGGGATATAAAAGAAGTAAAGATATACCAATCAAGGAATTTTTCTTTAATTTTTCAAAGAGAGGAGTGAACTAGGGGAGAGGGGTGGGCAGGGAGAAAAATGCAACAATGAATGAATGGAAACCCAAAATCTCTGTAAATGTTCATTAAAATTAATAAATTTTTTAAAAAGAAATAAAGAATAAAATCTAAAAAGTTTTTGAAACAAAAAGAAATGAAAATACAACATATCAAAACCTCTGAGATACAGTTAAGGCAGTCCTCGGGATAGTTTATAGCAATAGGTTATTGTTGTTTGTTGTTATGTGCCGTCAAGTTGCTTGCGACTCATAGTGATCCAATGTACAACAGCCCTAGACTCTGCTCTGTCCTGTGCCAATCGCACTGTCTCTGATACACCCATCCCGATTACCCGTCACTGAATCAATCCACCTCATAGGGAGCCTTTCCTCCTGCACTGTCCCTCCACCCTCCCAAGCATGATGTCCTGCTCCAAGGAGCGGTCTCTCCTTACAACATGTCCAAAGTATGTTAGACAGAGCCTCAGAATCCTTGCCTCCAAGGAGCCACCTGGTTTAACCCTTTAAAGGATGAATCTGTTTTCTTGGCAGTCCATGGAATATTCAATACTCTTCTCCAGCACCACAGCTCAAAGGCATTAATTCTCCTTCTATCCTCCCTAGTCAAGGTACGCCCATAAAAAAGGAAGAAAGAAGAAAAACCAATGATCTAACTCAACACCTACATCAAATAGAAAAATAAATACAATCTAATCCTAAAGCTTCTAGAAGAAAGGAAATTATAGGGATAAGAGCTGAAATCAGTAAGATAGAAAACAGAAAAGCAAAAAATAAACAAAAACAAAAAAATAACCAACCAATTAAAACCATAAATAATTACAGGACCTGATTTTTTCAGAAGCATCAATAAAATTGACAAATCACTGGCAAATTTAACGAAAGGAAAAAAGAGAAGACACTGATAACTCAATTAAGAAAGTATAGAGATGACATGATAACAGAACCAAATGTAATTAAATCAATAATAGGAACAATGAAAAGCTATACTCTGATAAATTAAAAAACATACAGAATATAAGCAAATTTCTCAATACTTGTGCCCTACCCAGATGGACAAGGACAGATGTAGAACACTTTAACAGATCCATCAGCAAAGAAGAAATTGAACACGTTATAAAAAGTATTCTCCGTAAGAAAAGTCCTGGACCAGAAGTGTTCACAAAATACACAACCAGGAGATGATAAACTTGATGAATGGGACCTTCTAAAGATTACCCCGCTGTGTGCATCAAAACCATTTTCCAACAGAGTGAAAAGAAAACCTATTGACTGGAGAAAAACATTTGGCAATACCATTTCAGAAAAGTGTCCCATACCAAAGTTTACAGGATCCTACAGGGCCTCAACAAGAGAAAGACTGATAACACAATTACAAAATGAGCAAAAGACATGGAAAGACCTTTTACAGAGGATTTCAGACGGCCAACAGAAACATGAAGAAATGCTCAAAATAATGGGTAATAAGAGAGATGCAAATCAAAACCACAATGAGGCACTATCTCACACCAGTTGTTATTTTTATGTGCTGTTGAGTCACCTGTGACTCACAGTGACCCTATGTACATAACAGCTCTGAAGCCTGCCCTGTCCTGAGCCAGTCTCACTTTGACCCACCTACCCCCTATGCCTTAGTTACTGTATTAATCCATATCACCCGGGGTCTTCCTCTCCTGCCCTGCCCCTCCTCCCTTCTGAGCATGATATGCTTCTCCAAGAATGAATCCCACTTGACCACAAGCCCAAAATATATAAAACAGAGCTTCAAAACCTAATCTGGTTTCACCTTCTCCAAGACAGGCCCATTTTGTTTTCTTGGCTGTCCATGGTATGTTCAAATCTCTTCTCTAGCACCACAACTCAAAGGCATCAATTCTTCTTCTGTCATCCTTAGTCACCATCCAGCTCTCTGGTGCATATGAAGTAATTGCAATAGCCAGTACCCCACTAGCAGTTGCAAAGTTTAACAGGACAGCAAATAAAAAAATTTTGGAGAAGACATGGAAAGATAGGAACTTTTATGCACTGTTGGTGGGATTGTAAATTTGTGCAACCACTCTGAAAGGCAGTTTAGCATTTCTTCAAGAAGCTGAATGTAGAAAATCCCATAAGACTCGGCTATTCCACTGCTTGGGATATACTCAGAAAAAATTAGAACAGAAGCATAAATGGAGATTTGTACATCAGTGTTTATAGCAGCTTTATTCGCCATCACAAGAATATGGAAATAGCCCAAATGTCCAACTACAGCCGATTGGATTAAGAAATTATTGTACATTCACACAATGGAACATCATGAAGTATGGAGGTGCAATAATTTTGAAAATTACTACAAGGACAGGAGAGCATTATGCTAAGTGAACTAACTCAGGCCCATAAGGACAAGAACTGTGTAAGAACATCATTGTAGAAATAGAAAGTTAACCAGTAAAACATGTACAAGGATCCAAATGGGGAACAGTAGGAGCAGAGAGGTAAGGATAGACAGGGAGTAACCATAGCTTTGCAAAATTTTATGGGTAGAGGAAAGAGCGGGTAAAGGAAATGGTGTAAAAAAAATAATCTGATGTAAAAAAAATGTATACAAGCTCTATAAGTAATCCAGTATAAAATTAAAATTTTTTAAAAGTATTCTTGAAAACTCCATGGGAATTTCTACTCTAGCTTACAGGGTCACTCTGAGTCATAACCAATCTAACAGAAATCTGCTTGGATTTTATGGCTTTCTTTTATAATATCACTCATCAATGATCTACACTTGTAAATAATTTATGTTAGAGAATAATCAAAATCTGATGTGTAAACACAAAGTAATAAAATTACAAATGATATTATTTTTATCCTGTTTCAGTTAAAACAACTTTGCAACACGAGCTGTTTTTACTCTCTGTACTACTATACATATAAATATACACAGCGTGTGTGTGTGTGTGTGTGTGTGTGTGTGTGTGTGTGTGTGTGTGTGAAAAGTGATAATGGTTACCCATGTTGAACAGTGTTTGGTGGCACTCCCCAATTAAAACAAGTTTGGAAGCAGGAGTGGATTCCACTTCCAAAATAGCTTGCCTCCACAAACCTTATGAACTTAGAGAAATGATAATTTATACAAGTGTTCAAGCCTTTTGTTCATAGCGTCACTCTCAATCATCTACGACTTGATGGCACTTAACAACAACAACAATATCATTGAGAGAGCTCAATTGGCCTAGTGGAC
The DNA here is from genome assembly GCF_000299155.1 of Elephantulus edwardii. Taxonomy (NCBI): domain Eukaryota; kingdom Metazoa; phylum Chordata; class Mammalia; order Macroscelidea; family Macroscelididae; genus Elephantulus; species Elephantulus edwardii. The sequence goes on along the minus strand of NW_006399767.1, from coordinate 5,223,340 downwards.
AGAAAGTGATGTTACCAAGTCAAAGGTGGGTGATTTTAATCTGTGGCTCTCAGGCCTGGGTTTAATTGTTCTTGATCAAACGTTCTTCTAAGTGGTATAGCACTGGTCTCTCCATTTGCTGTGCAAAGGTAACTCGTGGTTGTTGTGATAGTTAAAAAGGTCACACTGATGTGTCAAATGTGATTATAGTTACCGATGGTGGACACTGTATATGTATATGTATGTATATGTGTATATATGTATATATGTGTGTGTGTGTGTGTGTGTATACATATATACTAAATAGAATAGACATATAAACAAAACATATTGTTTTGTAATCTCTTTCTCCCTTAACAAATAGCCTTTAAATTAATTTTGTGATAAATGTCAAAATTAGTGTTTTTTAAAAATACAAGTGAAAACATTACTTGTACCATTTAGAACAAATGGTACTAGTGTTATAGTGGAACTTTTATTACATCTGTAACAGAGTAGAACTTCTCCATTGAGTTTCCTTGGATTTATTACCAATGCAAAGAGTCCAGGTGATCAAATAGGTAAGCTTTCAACTGCTAACTAAAAGCTTAATCCACACTCAGCAAGCACTCTAGAGGAGAAAACCTGATCATCTGCTTTTGTAATATTATGTCCAAGAAAACCCAATGGGGAAGTTCTACTCTGTCACATGAGCTTGCTCTGACTCGTAGTAGAATCTCCAAGTGGTTTCAGGACTAAAACTTTCATAAGAGGTTATTACCCATCCCTTTCCCATAAAACAACTGGTAGATTAGAACTGTCTGTCTTTGGGTTGGCAGCATAACTTCTTACCTACTAGACCATCAGAGCTTCCTATGGGATTGATAGTTGTTGTTCTGTACTGTAGAGCCAGAACCAACCCATAGCTGACCCTCAAGCAGGTTTTAGCACAGTACATTACACAAAAGAAGATTGCCCATTCCTTTTCTACAAAGCAGCTCGTGGATCTGAATCAGGTCCCTTCGGGATTGCAGCACAGCTTCTTATCACTAGGCAACTAGAGATTACTATGACTCAAAAATATCAGCTTGATGAAACCTAACACCAATAATGTTAACAGAAGCACATTGCAAGTCGTTTCTTTCATGGCAACAGCCTACAGTTGAGAATTGCTTTTAGGTTAGTTGTTGATGTCATTCAATACCAAGTCGAGTAAACTCATAGTGACCCTAAACTTTGTCCTATCCTGTGCCATCCTCATCATCTCTAATACAATAGAGTCCTTTATTGCAGTCACCTTGTCAATCTATCTGGCTTGGACTTTTCTTCTCTTTCTCTGACCATTTCTCTGACCATTCTTTTCAAGAATGATATCCATTTCCATGAAATAGACTTTCTGAAACCATGCCCTAAATATGTAAGCCAAACCTTCAACAAGGAGTACTCTGGCTACATTTTCCCCAAAACAGATCTGCTTATTTGTTTTTAATTTCATGGGCTGTTCAGTGTTTTTCTCCAACACCACAATTCCAAGGCATCAACTCTTCTTCTGTCATACTGATTGACCTGCTTTCAGATGCTTATTAAGTAACTCAAAAGACCATGGCCTGAACTAGGTACACCTTAGTCTTCAAACTGGCAACATTGTTCTTCAGTATTTTGGAGAGGTCCCTGACAACAGACTTATCCAAAGCAATGGGTCTCCTGACATCTTCCTGCCTATTGGTACTAAGGGAAATGGTTGCGTACTCAAGTAAGACAGAATCATTGACAGTTTCAATCTTTTCTCTTCATATCATGTTGTTGCTTGTTTATCATGGTGACCTTTGGGTTTTGGGTTGTTTTTGTTTGTTTGATTTTTGGTTTTTGTAATGGTGAGATAAGCATTTCTGTTCACTTAGTGGTAAGGAGTTGTGCTGCCAGTCCAAAGATACAAGACCAAATCTACCAGCTGGTTTGTGGGAATAAGGTGGCTTATCGCCTCCCATGTGATTAACTATCTCTTAAAACTCACTGGAGGTTAAGCTAAGAGTTTGTTCTGACTCAATAGTTCATGACAACAATTATGTTAGTAGTATAGTGCAAACAATATTTGCAACATTAGGACATGACATGATGAAAGTGTCAAATACTCTTTGTTACCATAATATTTTTTCATTCTAGTGTTTATACATTTCTAAATCCAATTTACTTTATAATAGTGTGGTCCTTGGTACATATTGAAAAGCAAAACCTACCTTCTTAACTCTGTTGTGAATTTTTGTCCTTATTTGCCATTGCCTTGATGATAAAAGGTTATTCCCGGTTGTCAGTTTTTGGAATGCTAGTTATTTTCAAAATTTTTGAGCTCATAACTAGTTTATTATTCCCTTCAATTATATGAAAATATCTTGATTGGCTGGCTTAACTGAGCAAAACTAACAATCTAAATGAATATCCCATGACAATATAATTCATGAATTATTTGAGAGCCAGAAATTTCAACAACAAAACTTTTAAGAGCATTTTTCACTTCTGTGCAGCAAACGGAGCCTGTAAATTACCTTAAATTTGAAAATTGCTTAGATGTGTGCCAAAATCTCCACCCATACAATTAGGTACAGAATTAATCTGGCCCATGTTTAATCACTCTTCATTACTTTTAAACAAATAACATTGACTTCATATATTACGGGTGGGAATTCAAAAGTTAACATTCAAGGATAGAACCTGTAATTAGAATATACAGCTTTCTCTATATAGTAGAAAATTAAGTATAAAGGTTGATGTCATTAGAAGTGGTAATACATTTCTCCTTAAAATTATACATGCATATGTACATACACAGACACACACACCATGTTAAAGAATAAATTGGAAAGTATGTTTGGAAATTCAACTAAATACATAGTGTGCTGTATATAATTGTTGTTCTAGTCATGTACCATCAAGTTCCTTGCAACTCATAGCAATCCTGTGTAAAACAGCTCTGAATCCTGCTCTTTCCTGAGTCAACCTAATTGTCACTGATACGCCTGCCTGTTTATCCCACTGAGTCAATCCATCTCATCCAGGGTCTTTCTCTCTTGTGCTAGACCTCCACCCTTCCAAACATAATGGCCCTCTCCAAGAACTGGTCTCTCCTTGAAACATGTCCAATGTATATCGGACAGAGCTTCAAAATCCATGTCTTTAAGGAGAAGCCTTTTTTCATTCACTCCAGGATGAACCTGTTTGTTCTCCTAGCAGTCCATAATGTATATTCAATACCATTTTCCAGCACCACAATTCAAAGGCATCAATAATTCTTCTATCATCCTTAGCCATTGTCCAGCTTTCTAATTCATAGCAAGCAATTAAGAAGACCATGGCCTGTATCCATCACACCTTTGTCTTTAGACTGACATTGTTGCTCTTCAGTACTCTGGAGAAGTCCCTGAAAGCAGATTTTCCCAATGCCATTCATCTTTTGATTTCCTGGCTTCTGGTACCAAGAGTATTGATTCTGGAGCTAAGCAAACTAAAGCTGTTAACAATTGCAATCTCTTCACTATCTATAAAGATGCTACCAATTGGCCCAGTGGTCAGAATCTGTTTTCTTGATGTTAAGTGTCAAAGTATATTGAAGTCTGCTTTGCTTTACCTTCTGCAGCAAATGCTTCAGGTCCTCCTTAAGCAAGGTTGTGTTATCTGCCTGACACAGATTGTTGATGAGTCTTCCTCCAATCCTGATATCACATTCTTTCTTAGAGAACTCAGCCTGTTGGATGATAGATTGAAAACAAATGGAGATAAGATGTATCTCTGGCACACAACTTCCCTGATTTTAAACCATGCTATACTTCCTTGCTCTGTTTGGACAACAGCCTCCTGATCCAAGTATAGGTTTCACATAAGCACAATAAAGTGTTCTGGGATTCCCATTCTTCCCAGAGTGAGCCACAGTCTATTGTGATCCATACAGTCAAACGTTTTTGCATAGTCAATGAAACACAGACGTTCTTCTGTTACTCTCTGCTTTCAACCCAGATCCATCTAACTTTGTCTATAATATCCCTAGTGGCATGGCCTCTTCTAAACCTAGTCTGTACATTTGGGAAGTTCTCTGTTGATGAGCTGTTCAAGTTGTTTCAGACCATTTTCAGCAGGATCTTACTTGCATGTGATATTAATGATAATGTTCCATAGTTTCCACACTGTCAAGTCACCTTTTTATTTTTTATTTTTTTAATGGGAACAAATATGAATCTTTACAAGTCAATTTGCCAGGGGGCTGTCCTCCAGATTTCTTGGCACAACTTGGTGACCATGTAATTTTAAAAATATTTTATAATGTAATTTTACCTTGATCTATCAGTAGACATAAAAAGAATGGTATGTTATATTGCATGGTTTTGCTAAAAAGTCAACTTTATTTTAGAGACAAGAGAGCATTTTAGGACTTTATACCAATTTTGTGTCAAGAGATCTTCCTAAATTTTGTTCTCAGTCACTAGTTTGTTTGATATTTATGAAACTTAAGAGTCTTTTCCAATATTTATTTTAAAACATTTCTTTGCAGAATTCTACAGTTAGCTATTTATTTTTAAATTATTCTTTTCCTTATACTTTTTAAACATATTTTATAATTTTTATTCTACCTCTGCTTTATCTTTTCCCTTTTTTTGAGTTTCATCTCCCTCTTTCTATTTGTTATCTAAAGTTGATCAAGGTTGATGATAGATGCTGTTGTTGTTATGTGCCCTCGAGTTGCCTGCGACTCATAGTGACCCTATGTACAACAGCCCTAAACTCCGCTCTGTCCTGTGCCAATCGCACTGTCTCTGACACTCCCATCCCAATTATCCCAGTCACTGAATCAATCTGCCTCATAGAGGGCCTTCCTCTCCTGCGCCGTCCCTCCACCCTCCCAAGCATGATGTCCCTCTCTAAGGACCGGTCTCTCCTCACTACATGTCCAAAGTAAGTTAGACGGAGCCTCAGAATCCTTGCCTCCAAGGAGCCACCTGGTTTAACCCTCTCTAGGACAAATCTATTTGTTTTCCTAGCAGTCCATTGTATTCTCAATAGTCTTCTCCAGCACCACAGCTCAAAGGCATCAATTGTCCTTCTATCCTCCTTGGTCATTGTCCAACCCTCTGATGCATAACAGGTGATTGTGAAGACCATGGCCTGTATCAGATGCACCTTAGTCTCCAGAGAGACACCACTGCTGTTCAGCACTTTGGAGAGGTCCCTAACAGCAGACTTTCCCATGGCAATGCGCCTTTTAATTTCCTGGCTGCTGGTGGCAAGACTGTTGACTATGGAGCCAAGTAAACTAAAGCTGTGTACAATCTCAATCTCTTCATCATCCATCCTAGATGCTAATCTCTCTTTTCCAGAGCATTCTCTCTCCTCAGGCATTCTCATTTGATCCCATTACTTCAAATATTTCTATACACAAATGACTTCCCATTATGTATTGCTAGCTACATTACATTTGTACATTTATTTTATTTTGGAAATATGGAAATATCTAATTAGTAAATGAATTTTTACTTTATTTCTTCATAAATAAATGATGAGGCAAAGCCTCATCATTCTTGCCTCCAAAGAGCACTCAGGCTGCACCCTCTACAAGACGTATCTCTTAATTCTTTTGGCCATCTATGAGATGCTCAGTGCTTTTCTCCAAAACCAAAGATCAAAGACATCAATTCTTCTGTCATTCCTACTCACTGCCCAGCTCTCAGATGCACAGTAAGTCATTGGAAAGACTATGGCCTGAATCACATGTGCCTTAGCCCTCAAACTGACATCACTACTCTTCTATAATTTGGAGAGGTCCCTAAATGCAGATTTTCACAATGCAATGTGTCTCCTTATTTCCTGACTGAAGGTAGCAAAGGTATTAATTGTGGATCCAAATAAGATTAAGTTGTTGACAGAAAGAGCTATGAGTTGAAAGTACATAACAACAACAGTAGTGGAGATGAGCCTCCCATAGGGTGCCTTAGTGGCCTAGTTCATAGAGAGTTGCACTGTAAACCCAAAGGCAATGAATAATTCAAATGCACCAGAAACTCCACAGGAAATTTATGAGCAATCTCCTTGCCTGCAATTTATAACCTCAGAGAATGCACCAGTGGATAAGCTATTAGTGTGTTCTGACTTGCTGTCAATGAGGTTTGTTTTGAATGGCAGTGGTACACGGCCAATTATACTGTTAGAATTTCTACAATTAAATAACCTGTTTAACCTTGCTTAAACCACTGTCTTCTAAATGTATTTGTTCATTTTATTATTTTATACTATTTTACTTACAAACTTTATGTACATATTCTTATTCATTTCTTGTGCTACAAAGCACATTATGCTGTATTGGCATAATACATTTTCTATAACATTTTATAAAGTAAATATCAATACTTGGGAAATTATAATTTTGCCTTGTGGCTGGAGCTCTCTGAGTTGTTATATAACTTTTCCTCATCGTTTCATAGGTCCGGTTGTTTCAACAAGTCTGACTCGTGTCTTTGAACTGAATGTTAGCAGTTTCTCAGCATGACCATCTGTTCCAAATTCTTGATATAAAAAATTTCATTAATCAACTCAGAAGCGTTTTCTTCAGTGCAAATTAACAGCCTGGAAACTCACAGCAAGTGAATTCAGGGTCATTCTGCTCTACAGAAAAGCTTTCTTTTCAGGGACTCACGCAGGGCTGTAGTACATTGTCTCTGATCATCTCTACCTGAAGCCTTGCAAAGACTTGTTGAGAGGTCAAAGCCTAGTATCATTAATACAGTTGCTTGCAGTTACAAACAATCCCATGCATGACTTCAATTCTGAAAACCAAAACCTACTCCTCTACATAATTCAAACTGACCGCAAAATACAAGTCTCAAGAAAAGGAAATGAATTCACTTCTCTTTCATGGAGTTGATCACTCACTCAAGGTGATGCCCAGCAGTTTTTCAGAAGCTGTAAGTCACACACACGGGAGACACTCTTTTTTCTGCAGAGCCACCGGTAGATTCAAACCACCAGAGCATCACTGTGTTTATGTTAGCAGTCCAACTCCCTATGAACTACATCACATGGAGCTAAGGGTAAATCCTTACTTCTGCTGGTTATTTTCTACTCTATAATTATAATTGTGACCTTTAAAATAAACTTTGAAAACTAAAAACAAAACAAGAGAAAAATGAGAAAACATTTTAATTGAATATAAATTTCAATTTTTTCTTCCTCTGTAAGTATTCCTTATTTTAGCCACACAAAGTATGACTTTAAAGTACAACATTTTGCATCAAGGATGGCAATAAATTGTAATGGATCTCATTTGTTAAAAGTTCATATTTTTTATTTTCAAAGTAAAAAATATAGTGACAATCTTTTTATTTGGGTGGCAGACACCAATTAATTTTTTGTTAGGATTCTGGTTTATTGTGGCCTATAGTCTATGATGTCATCTCTATCATACATGTTTTTATCTTTCCATGATCTTCAAATTTTGGGTTTTTCTTATTCTCTCTGTTAGGCAATTTTACTTTGGATTTTATTTACCATACATGAACTAAGCTAATACTTACCCTCTACCTCTCACTTTATTTATTGGCAAAAAATTGTTCTAAGTTGACCTCATATAAAAGAGAGTAGTATAGCTTCCCTCATGCACGAGAAAATGTTAGAGGGATGGTGAGATATTCTATTTTATAATTATTAATCAAGAAAGCCAGAATAAAATAGCTTTAGAGTACTGTTGTTGTTGTTTTCAAGTGCTGTCGAGTCACAGGCGACTCATAGCAACGCTATGAAGGAGAGTCCTCGACACTTCTCTCCAGTTAGAGTACTAGATTGTAATTTTCTAAAAAACTCACATTATATCCTTTGCTTCCATTGAAATAGCTGACTTAGAGTGGCCATATGAACAAGAGATTGAAGCTCTTCCCTATCCTGCAAACATCATTACAATCTCCTTCATGTTGAAGCCCACTGTTGTAGTTTCCATCAATCTTCCTCCTTCAGAGTTTCCCTCTCTTTTGCTGACTCATTTTCTTTTTACGCATGAAGTCCTTTTCTAAAGACCCTTCTCCCGTGAGAGTATGCCCGAAGTATGTAAGACAAAGTTCCACCTTCTTTGCCTCTAAGGAGCACCCTACCTACATTTCCTCTAAAATAGTTTTGTTGGTGCCTTTGGAAATCTATGGGATATTCTATACTCTTTGTCAACAATAATTCAAAGACATTAGTTCTTCTCTACTCTTTGTTTATTGTCCAATTTTCACATGCACTGGAAGCAACTGAAGATGACATGATGAGTTAAGCACACCTTTGTCTTCGTCCTAACTTTTGAACACTTTGAGGAGTTCCTTGACTGAGGATTTTTCCCAAGGTAAAATGTCTTTAATTTATTAGCTAGCTGCTACCATGGGTGTTGATTAACAACTTTTATCTTTTTTCTATCGTGATGTTGCCTATTGGTCTGTGAGTTGTTATGAGTATTTTTTGCTTTCTTATGCTGATTTGGAATCCAAATTGAAAGATGTATTCTTTGAAGTTTTATTAGGCATGTTGTTTGGAGGAGTAAATGAAGAGCTGAGTATTATGTGGAAAGACTAAATAAGTTTTTACTTTAAAATTATGCTTTCCAATATATTTGATTATAAATAGGCAGTTGAGAAACTCGGGACTGAGAACTAGCAATGGCTACTATAACCCAGTGTAAAGGTAACATTCTAAACTGGATAGTTGTATAGCTAGATCATTTTGGTACATTGATTCTGGGTATTCCCTCCTTTTTTTCTTTTTTCAGATTTGTTCTTTTGGCAGTCCACAATGAAAAGGCACCAATTAGAAAGACTACAGTCTTTCTCATTTATTTTCCAACTTCTATAAGCATATGAAACACTTAAGTATACTAGGTATTGCAACTTGAGCCTTGAATTTGGGTTCAGGTTTTTTTAGCTTGAGAAATGCCATCTGAGTTCTTTCCTTTGTATTTTCCAATTTTAGAAATTCAAGCTGGATTTAGAAGAAACTGTGCCACCAGGAATATCATTGCTAATATCAAGTGGATTCTGACTGAAAGCAAATAATACAGAAGAATGTCTATTTGAGCTTAATTGACTGTGCAAAGGCATTTAGTTATGTGGGTCATAAAAAATTATGGCTAACATTAAGAATGGGAATCTCGGAACATTTAATTGTACCCATATAAAACCTATATGTAAACCAAGAATCTGTTTTGTATTCAGATTAGGGAACACTGTTGTTGTTGATTGTCTTGGAGTCGAGCATAACTCATAACGACCCTATGAACAAAAGGCCTGAAGCCTCTTTACAACTATTGACATTTATCAAAGTTTATAGAATTTCCAGAGCTGGATTAAAATTAAGAAAAGTATGCACCAGGATTGTATCCTTTCTCATATCTATTTATTCTACATGCTGAACAAATTATGTGAGAAACTGGACTTTAGGAAGAAGAATGTGGTATCAAGTATGGAAAAAGATTCATCAATGACATTCATTATGCAGATGACACAACCTTGCTTATTTGCTGAAAGTGAAGGATACTTGAACCACTTGCTACAGATCAAACACTGCATCCTTCAATATAAATTGCATTTCAACGTCGAGAAAAAGTCTAGCCACTAGACCTACAGGCAATATCATAATAGACAGAGAAAAGATTGAAAATGTCAATAACTTCATCTCACTTGGATGCACAATACACATGATACCAGCAGTTAGAAGATCAGGAGACATTACATGGGGAAAGTATGAAGTCAGAGGCTTTTTTATTTTCTTTTTTTTTAGCTGAGGATCAATATTAGTTTAAAGCCTAAGGTGTGTTGATTCAGACCACAGTCTATTCCATCAGTTGTTATGCTGCTGAGAGTTGGACAATGAATAAAGATAGTAGAAATCAAATTGATGCCTTTGTACTGTGGTATCAGAGAAGAGTGCTGAAGATTTCATGGGCTGCCAAAAGAATAAACATAAGTCTTGAAGAAAGTACAGCCAAAGTGCACCTTCCAGGCAAGGAGGGCAAAATTTTGTCTCACATATTTGGGCATGTTGCTAGGAATGATTATATCTTGGAGAAAGACATTATGCTTGGAAAGGTAAGAAGACTGTCAAAGAGAGGCAGACCCTTAACTAGGTGGATTGACATAGTGACTTCAGTGATGGGTTTGTTATGAGTCATACTCAATTCAATGGCTTCTAAAAACAACTAATACATAATTATATTTGAAAGAAAAGGATAAAATTGAGTCATGAAACTACTTTTGAAACAGAAAGAAATATTTAATTGCCTGGTACTATTATCAGCAATCATCATGGCAAGAAAATTATTATTAAATAATATTTTTCAATGAAACATTTAAAAAGAAAAATAAACACATATCAAATAGACCAGATATACATCTAAGGGAGTATAGTATATTAATGTAGTATATTAATATAGTATATTAATACAAAAGGATCAACTTATACTAAAAAAAGACTGTTCCCTCTCTTGTATTCAAGCTATTTTGCAGGAATTGACTTTTACTAGGAAGCAAGTGTGAATAAGTGTTGTATTCAGCCCTCACAGATCATATGTGTGGTTTTCCCAAAATTAGTATATCAAATAAACAAATTAAGCCCTGACAAAAGAAAGTATGATAAGTGTAAGGATATTTAGGTTCAAATTTGTAAAACACTGAGCTGGTCATATAAAATACGATTTGGCATGATAATTTGTAAGTTTAAAGGAATAGTGTATGGAAATTCTTGAAACCAGTTTCTGGGTTTTATTTGTTTCTTGCTTTAATTATATCTTATCTACCCAAGCATTGATTTTCTTATTAAGTATTGAGATAGAAAAATAAATTTACTCATAAGAGGAGAGCTGTTCTGTCAAAAGCAAGGCAGGCTTATGAACAAGATAATCAAAGATAAAATAATACTGGACAAAAAAGGTATAATATTATCTCTATTCTATGCACACACTGCCTTACATCATACACAGGAAAAGGCATCTTTAGTTCTTAAGTGAACTATAATTTCATCCTTTTCACATATCTTTTTCAATATGAGGACTCTGCTTGGCTTCTGATCTTCTTCAGGGAGACTGTTCTTATTGTGGGTTCCCTCAAGTCAATGGCAACTCATTATTACCAATGAACAGCAGGTCTGAACCTTGTCCTCTCCTACCCAGTCCTCATGATCTCTGTCATACTCTGTCCCACTTTGGTAATCACTGTGTCAGTTCGTCCCATTGAGAATCTCCCTCTCTTTCACTAACCCGTTGCCTCTATGAACAGGTTCCTCCTGAAAATGTGCTTAAACTAAGTGAGATGAAGTTCCATCATTTTTACCTCTAAGAAGCATTCTGGTTGTACTTCTTTCAAGAAAAAATTAGTTTCTTCTTTTGGAAGACCATGTTGTTGTTATTGATGATTACCACTGAGTTGAGCATGACTCATAGTGACCCTATAAACAAAAGACCTAAAGCTTTATCTATCATTAATGTCATTTATCAAAGTTCATAGAGTTATCAGAGGCATGTGGTTTAGGAAGTGGATGCCACTCCTAGCATATCAACATGCTTCACCAACACTGCAATTCAACAGCATTGTTTTCTCTTCAGTCTTCCTTAGTCATTGTTCAACTTTCACATGCAAAGTAAGCAATAGGTTAGAAGGTATTTGTGGTTAGATGATATCTCATGGTTGTTTTGATTTGCATCTCTCTTAGACTTAGAGATTTTGAACATTTTTTCATGTGTTTGTTTGCCATCTGAATGTCTTCTTTGGGGAAGTGTCTGTTCATATCTTGTACACGTTTTGCAATTGGATTGTTTACCATTATCTTGTTGTGGTGCTCAAGTATTTTATAAATTCTAGATATAAGTCCTTTATCTGACATGTCATTACCAAATATTTTTTCCCAGTATGTAGCTTCCCTTTTTATCTTGTTAGAGAAGTTTTGGGATGTGCATAGGGATTTGATTCTTAGAAGGTCCCATTCATCTATATTACCCTCTCCTGGTTGTAGATTTCAGGATGCTTGGAAGACTGTTTATGTTGTGGATTAGGATGTCTAGTGTTCTTCCAGGCTTTTCTTTAATGAAGTTTATAGCCCTGGGTTTTAGTCCTAGGTCCATGATCCACCTTGAGTTGGTTTTTATGCATGGAGTGAGGTGTGGATCTTGCTTGAATATTCCGCAGATAGTTTTCCAATTTTGTAATTACGTGTATCAAGTGAAGCTTTCATCCAGTCAAAGATGTGGCAAGATTTGAATTGGGCTGAAAAAGCTGCAAGAATTGATTAATAACTGGAACATACAATGTACTAAGTGTGAATCTAGGAAAATTTGAAGTTAAAAAATATTAAATGTAACACAGTGGTGAGCCATAAAGGACTGACAATGGCCATTTTTAATCAGATTATCATATGAATCATATGGTTTCTATGCAGGAAATTAAAAATTGAAGGGGAATGGTGTGTTTTCATCATTCCAAAGAACATTTTAAGATTCACCCTGAAGTACAATGCTCTAAGTGTCAAGACACAATATATACACATGTAAAGAAGTTTTGTGGGAGTTGTGTGTGCGAGTGTGTTGTTAGTTTTTTTGTTTCGTTTTTTACTTTGCCAGTAAGATTTTCTTTTTATTTTCTGATAGTGCTGGCTTTATTTGGAGGAAATACATTTTTTATTTCAGATTTACTATTGGATTTAATTTTACATTGGAATATGTAAAAATCTAAAAATGGTCATAAATGCTTCTACGAGGAAATAAACAATAACCTATCACAATGCTCTGGTTTACAGTGGACTTTACCTGAGAATGTTTATCAAACTAGTTTATTTACAATATTCAAATACATTGTTTTTCAGAACAGATTTTTCCAATTCTCCTCACCCCTTCATCAAATTACACAACCTCATGATTAACACCCCTCAACTGCACATCCTCATCCCTCTGCTTCCACCCTCCCACTCCCTTGGATTCTCATACTTATTCTACAATAATGATTTTATATAAAATTTGTCCTTGTGAAATTAAGTTCACTCAGCATAAAACCTTCTAAAGATTAAATCCCTCTGTGCATCAAAAACATTTTCAACAGAATGAAAATAAAACCTACCAACTGGAAACAAACATTTGGTAATACCATCTCAGACAAGTCTCATAACAAAATTTACAGAATACTCCTGGGCCTTTACAAGAAAAAGACTGATAACACAATTACAAAACGAGCAAAATACATGGAAAGAATTTTCACAGAGAAAGAGATTTTAATGTCCAACAGACACATGAAGAAATGCTTACTGGCAATAAGAGAGATACAAATCAAAACCACAATGAGATACCATCTCTCTCCAGTAAGTAACAGTGGCAAAGTTTAACAGAAGAGCAAGCAATACATGTTGGAGAGGATGTGGTGAGATATGAACTCTTATACATTGTCGGTGGGATTGTAGAATGTTATAAACATTTTTGAAGTCAGTTTGGAGCTTCCTCTAAAAGCTGAACAAAGAAGTCTTTTTAATACAAATAATATCCAAATATACTCACCATCCAAGACAACCAAGATAAAGAAACTGAGGATTTCTACAAACTTTTGTATTCTGAAATTGATACAATATGCAATTAAGATATATTAATAATCATTGGTGATTCAAATGTAAAGTGTGGAAACAAAGAAGTGCTAGTAATTGAAATATATCATGCTGGTAAAAGAACTGAGACTGAATAATCATAGAATTTTTTACAAGAAATTACTTACTCATTGCAAATGCTGTTTAAAAACGTTAATGATCACTACTGTTGTTATGTGCCATCGAGTCATTTGCGACTCATAGCAACCCTATGTATAAGAGCCCTAAACACCGTTCTATCCTGTGCTAATCTTGCTGTCTCAAACACATTCATTCCCACCACTCCACACACAGAATTGATCCATCTCATTGAAGGTCTTCCTCTCCTGCGCTGTCTCTCCACTCTCCCAAAAATGATGGCCCTTTCCAAGGACCAGTCCCTCCTTACAACATGCCCAAAGTACATCAGACGAAGTTTCAGAATCCTTGACTCCAGGCAACATTCTGGCTTCACCTTCTCCAGGACAAACCTGTTTGTTCTCCTAGCAATCCATGGTATATTCAGCACTCTTCTCCAGCACCACAACTCAAAGGCATCAATTCTCTTTCTATCACCCCTATTAACTGTCCAACTCTCCGATGCATAGCACGTAATTGCAAAGACTATAGCCTGGATCAGGTGCATCTTAGTCTCCAGCCTGACGTCGTTGCAGTTCAGTACTCTTGAGAGGTCCCTCACAGCTGACTTTCCCAATGCAATTTGTCTCCTGATTTCCTGGCTGCTGACACCAAGAGTGTTGACTGTGGAGCCAAGCAAACTAAAACTTTAACTATCTCAATCTCTTCACCATCCATACTGATGCTGCCAATTGGTCCAGTAGTGATAAACTTTGTTTTCTTGATATTGAGCTTCAATCCATATTGAAGACTGCAGTCCTTGACCTTCTGCAACAAGTGCTTCAGGTCCTCCTCAGTTTCAGTGAGTAGGGTTGTGTCATCTGCATAACTCAGGTTGGTGATGATCTTTTGCCAATCCTGATGCCACATTGCTCCTCGTACAGCCCAGCATCTCTGATGATCTGTTCTGCATACAGATTGAAAAGGTATGGAGACAAAATACATCCCTGACAGGCCCCTTTCTTGATTTCGAACCATCCAGTGTCTCCCTGCTCTGTTCTGATGACTGCTGACATATTGTTCCAAACTATATATATGGTAAATATTCACCTTTGAACTACAGATGAATTGCTTTCACATCTGTGAAAAGAATTGATGTAGAAACTCAATAATAGTCAAAACCAGTCCAGGCACTGACCATGGAATAGATTATAAACTATACATAAAAATGTTCAGATTGAAGGTGAAGAAATAAATACATGTCTATCTATGAACAAGAAATCTGGAAAACAACAACTTGGCCAACTGACTGGAAGAGATCTATATTTGTTCCCATTCCAAAGAAGGGTGACTCAACAGAGTGTGGAAACTATAGAACAATATTGTTGAATTCACATGCAAGCAAGATTCTACTGAAGATTATCCAAAAATGACTGGAACAGCATATCAGCAGAGAACTGCCAGAAGTCCAGGCTGGGTTTAGAAGGGGTTATGGTACTAGGGATGTTGTAGCTGATGTTAAATGCATCTTAGCTGAAAGCAGAGAATACCAAAAGAATGTCTATCTGTGTTTCATTGATTATGCAAAGGCGTTTGACTGTGTGGATCATAACATACTGTGGCTGACTCTGAGAAGAATCGGAATCCCAGAACATTTAATCGTGCTAATGTGAAACCGATACTTGACCAAGAAGCAGTCGTCAGAACAGAGCAGGGTAACGCTGCATGGTTCAAAATTGGGAAGGGTGTACGACAGGGATGTGCCCTATCTCCATACCTTTCCAACCTGTATGCAGAGCAGATTATCCGAGAGGCTGGGCTCTGTGATGAGAAGTGTGGCATCAGGATTGGTGGAAGATCTATCAACAATCTGCATTATGCAGATAACACAACCCTGCTTGCTGAAACTGAGGAGGAACTCATGCACTTGCTTCAGAGTGTCAAGGACTGCAGCCTTCAGTATGGACTGAGGCTCAATGTCAAGAAGACAAAGATTCTCACCACTGGACCAATTGGCAGTATCAGGATGGATGGCGGAGAGATTGAGATTGTTCACAGCTTCAGTTTGCTCGGCTCCACAGTCAACACTCTTGGTACCTACAGCCAGGAAATCAAAAAACGTATTGCGAAGGAAAGTCTGCTGTTAAGGACCTCTCTACTCAAGAGTAACGGTGTGTCTCTGGAGACTAAGGTGCGTCTGATACAGGCCATAGTCTTTGCAATTACTTGTTATGCATCAGAGAGTTGGACAATGACTAGGGAGGATAGAAGGAGAACTGATGCCTTTGAGCTGTGGTGCTGGAGAAGAATATTGAATGTACCATGGACTGCCAAGAAAATAAAAAGATTCACCCTGGGGAGGGTTAAACCGGGCTACTCCTTGGAGAAAAGGATTCTGGGGCTTCGTCTGACATACTTTGCACATGTTGGAAGGAGAGACGGGTCTTTGGAGAGGGACATCATGCTTGGGAGAGTGGAGGAACAGCGCAGGAGGGGAAGACCCTCTATGAGGTAGATTGATTCAGTGACTGGAGTAATTGGGATAGGTGTGTCAGAGGCAGTGCGATTGGCACAGGATAGATCAGGGCTTACGGCTGTTGTACATAGGGTTGCTATGAGTTGCAAGCGACTCGACAGCATATGACAACAGCAACAACAGTCTATGAACATCAAAATAAGACCTTGACTGTAATTCAACTGAATTAACAAACAAATCAGAAGACTAGATTTCAGACAGTGAACACAAATAACTGAAGACCAGACAAATTATGGAATAACATCAAGGACATCATCCATACAGAAAACATAGGTCATCAAAAAGGCAAAAGGAAAAGACAAAACCAAAGTGCATGTGAGGTAAGACTCTGAAGCTTGCAATGAGACTTACTCTATAAAGAGAAAAGTTTACATTTTAAGCTCTATATCTTGCAGATATTTAATTAAGTAAATTAAGTGCTTACATTTGTCTAAGGATTTGAATGAGTTTGTAAATTCAAATGATATCTTAACTTCATAACTTACTTTAAAAAATCTTCTTTAAACAGAAATATTCTGTCTGAAAAAATTTTTCCTCTCTCCTTCCCAAACCCAATTATCAGAGCAAGAAGCATTCATCTCACAGCACTGAAACTAGTGAAGTAAAACTTGTCCAATTACACATTTCAGTTAAATTTCCTTCTGGCTTTATCTAAAGTCTAGTAGGCCATATCTAATATCTTTGAGGCTATGAACTCATAAACGTTAGAATTTTCTCAAACTGTTGTGTGTTAAAGAGAATGGTGACTACATTGGATATTCTCCACTGATTTCTCCAGATCATATTTTCTCCCTTTTCTATCTTGTTTTCTACACACCGAACTGACAAGTATGGACTGCATTAATATGCTCTTACTGATCTTTCTGTCACACTCAGACACTGAGAAATACAAGCAGAAATTCAAGTGGGCACTGAAAGAGTGAATAGTTCATTATTGCAGCTTCTTCCTCTACTAGAATGGAGGTTGGTAATGATCACATTTCTTTTCAGAACACAGACCTCCTGATGGTTACCTAGTCCACAGGCCTCTGACAGTTTGACTCCACCAATTGCCATGCAATTGTGATTTGCAGGCTCTGTAAACCATCACAGGGTTAATTTTGAGTTGGTTACAATTCCACAACAATAAACCCCAGGTTCAAATTCATCAACTGCTCCACAGGAGAGAGATAGTCTCTTCCCATGTGATGTACTGCCACTGAAAACTTGCTGGAGGGTTAGCTATGAGTTGTTTTCAATTGACAGTACAAAATAACAGTCCTTCCACACTAGCTCATAGTGACACAGTAATTGGACTGCTAACTGGACTCCAACTTTTTAAAAAAGCAGCAAAATGCCTTCATTATGGTTATATCATTTCATATTCTCAGTATCATGGTATGAGAGTTTCAGGGTTTTTTTATATATTAATCAACATTTGTTGTTTACTACCTTACTGATGTTTTTCTATTGTTCTGGAGTGCTTTCAGATCTTATTATTTTGATTTTTACATAGCAGCTAATGAGCTTTCGGAAGTTTTCTGATGATGTACTGTTCTAGTAGTTTTGAGATAATCTTCAACAAGTGTTTACTGCTATGTGATATTAATGATAATATTGATAATTTCCAGTCTACTTAGAACACCTTTCTTGAGAATGGAAACAAATAAGGATCTCTTTCAGCAAGTTGGCCAGGTAGCTGTCTCCCAAATTTCTTGGCAACAATTAGTGAGTGTATTTAGATTTATATCAGTTTATGGAAATGTTTCAATGGGTTTCAATCAATTTATGGGGCCTTATTTATTTTTTATATAGTATCTTCAATACAGCATGAACATCTTCCTTCATTTCCATAGGTTCTTGATCATATGCTACTTTCTAAAATGGTTCCATGTTTTATAAAGTGACTCAGTATAATCTTTCTGTCTTCCTTTTATGTTATTTGGCTCATAAAAGTTTTTCTCATAGCATCTTTCAGTATTACAACTTGGGATTTGAACTTATTTTATGATTCTATCTAACTCCAGCTCTTTGTTCATTTCATTACAATACTTTGTTTTTGCTGTTCATGCTAACCTTTCAAATCATCTGTTTATTTCATTTACTTCATCATCACTTTCTTGTATTTGACTTGTTTGTTTTATTTTAAATAAAATTTTTATTTTATACTTCTTTACTTTATACAAAGTTTGTATACATTGATTTTCACACTGGATCTTTCCCATTTCCTTTACCCACCCCTCCTTTGACTCATAACATTATGCAGACCTATGATTAACCAGCCCCCACCTATCCACATCCTTCTGCTCCCCCTCTCTACTCCCTAGGATCCTTATAATGATCTTATGTAGTATTTATTATATAGTATTTGTTTATTATGGGACTGGGTTAGTTCACTTGGAATAATGCTCTCCAGTCTCTCCCAAATTAGGTAATAATTTATAAAATCATTGCTACTGCATGTTGCATAGTATTTTATCATGTGACTGTACCATAATTTCTCAATCCATTCCATTGTGCTTGGACATTTGGGCTGTTTCCATGTTCTTGTAATGGTGAATAATGCTTCTATAAACACTCGTGTCCAAGTCTCATTTGTTCCTCAGTTCTCATTCTCTCGGGGTGTTTTCCAAGCAGTGGAATAATGGCTGGGTCATATGGAATTTCTATGTTCAGCTTTTAGAGGAAGCACCAAACTTCCTTCCAGAGTGGTTGTACCATTTTACAATCCCACCAACAATGTAGAAGAGTTCTTATCTAGCCACATCCTCTTCAACATTTTTTAACTTGCTCTCCTGTTAACCTTTGCCACTGCTACTGGAGTGAGATGGTTTGTGGTTTTGATTTGCATCTCACTTATTGCCAGTGATTTGGAATATTTCTTCATGTGTATGTTTGCCATTCAAATGTCATCCTCTGTGAAAATTCTTCACATATCTTTTGCCCATTTTGTAATTGTGTTATCAGTCATCTTCTTGTGGAGGCCCTGTATGATTTTATAAATTTTTGATATGTATGAGACCCTTCTCTGAAATGGTATTGCCAAATGTTATTTCCTAGTCAGAAAGTTTTATTTTCACTCTGTGGGAAATGTTTCTGATGTGCACAGGGATATAATCATTAGAATATTATCCTCTCCAGATTATGCAAATCTATCTGTATATGGCAGTCTCTTTAAACCACAGAGTAGGCTGTCAAAGCTTGATCCCAGTTTGTTTCTTATGAACTTTATTATTTGGTCATTACTCCCAGGTCTCTGATCCATTTTGAGTTTATTTTTGTATATGGTGTGAGATGCACATCTTGTTTCTGCTTTCTGCAGGTAACAGTCCTGTTTTGCCAGCACCATTTGTTGAAGATATTGTTATTTCCCCATCTGATAGGTTTTATGTCCTTCTCAAATATCAGTTGACCATAGATAGTGGGGTCTGTTTCTGGGTTCTCAATTCTATTCCACTGGTCTTTGTGTTTGTCATTTTACCAGTACCATCCTATTTTTGTTACTATCACTGTATAGTATGTTTTGAGGTGAGAGAGTGTTATTTCTCCCACTTAATTTTTGTTTTTCAGAAGTGCTTTTATTATTTGGGTTCTATTTCCTCTCCACATAAACTTGACAATTTCCCTTTTGATCTCCTTAAAAACTAAATTTGGTATCTGTATTGGGATTGCAATTGAACATGTAGATTGCTTTTGGTAGGATTGTCATTTTCACAATATTGAGTCTTCCTATCCATGAACAGGGCAAATATTTTCATTTTTTTGGGTCTTTTATTGTGTCTTGCAGAAAGGTTCTGTAGTTTTCTTTGTATAGGTCTTTAGTATCTCTAGTTAGGTTCACTCCCAAGTATCTCAATTTGTAGTTGGCTATTGTAAAGGATTTGCTTTCTTGATTTCCTTCTCTCAGTTCTTTTTGGTACAATAGATGAATTCCACTGATTTTTGAATATTGGTCTTATATCCTGCCACTCTACTAAATTGGTCTACAAGCTCTAATATTTTTTTAATTTTTTTAGTCCTTTTGGTTTCCTGTGTACGCTATTATATCATCTACATATAGTAATAGTTTACCTATCTCTCTGCTGATCTGAATGTCTTTTCATTCTTTCAGTTGTCATATGACCCTAGCAAACACCAGTACAATATTGAATAGAAGTGATAACAGTGGGCATCCTTGTCTGGTCCCTGTTTACAAGGAAAATGTTTTTAGTCTTTCTCTGACTAAGAATGATATTGGCTCTTGTTTTACATATATACTTTTCACTATGTTGAGGGAATTTCCTTCTATTCAAATTTTCCTGAGTGTCATTATCAGGAAGCTGTGTTGGATTTTATCAAATGCCTTTTCTGCATCCATTGTTAGGATAATATTTTTCTCTTTATTTGTTTTGTTAGTAATGTGAATAACAGTTATCGCTTTTCTTATGCTGAACCATCCTTATATACCTGTTATAAACTCCACTTGGCTATAATGAATTCTTTTCTTATGTGCTTTTAGATTCTATTGGCTAGGGATTAAGGATTTTTGCATCTATATACATGAGAGATATTGGTCTATAGTTTTCTTTCTTGTTAATATCTTTACCTGGTTTGGCATTAGGGTTATGCTTGATTCACAGAATGATTCTAGGAATGCTACTTCTTTTTCTATTTCTTAGAAATACTTTAAGTAGAATGAGTGATAGATCCTACATAAATGTTTGGTAGAATTCAGTTATAAAGCCCTCTGGTCCAGGATTTTCTTATGGGAAAATCATTTTAAGATCTATTCAATATCTTCCTTTATGATATTCCCGTTCAAGTGTTTTATATCTCTTCTTGCCAATCTGGATAGGGTGTGAGTGCCAAGGAACTTGTACATTACATTTCCTCTGTTGTTGTTGTTGTTATGTGCCGTC
>NW_006399767.1:5198389-5199717 GCF_000299155.1 Elephantulus edwardii | reverse complement strand
GACTTCCTTGTAAGCGTATGGATATAATCCTGTCACTCACGATGTTGTACTTCAAGATGGATCTAGAAATTACTTTTTTTTAGTTTTTAAATTTATCTGAGTATAGCTTTTCATAGTATTCTGATAATATCAATTCAATTTCATCTGGTTCTGTTGTGATGTCACCTCTATAATTTCTTAATCGAGTTATGTGTGTCTTCTCTTTCTTTTCCCCTTTTGTTAAGTTTGCCAGTAGTGTGTCAATTTCTATTGACCGTTTTGAAAACCAGATCCTGGACTTATTAATGGTTTCAATTGATTACTGTTTTCTATCTTATTTAATCTTCTTTCTTCTAGAGGCTATAGAATTAGATTGTTCTTCTCTTTTTCTATTTGATGAACATATTACGTTAGATCATTGCTTTTCTTCATTCTTCCTTTTCTATATGTGCACCTATTTCTGTGAACTGTCCCT
The DNA here is from genome assembly GCF_000299155.1 of Elephantulus edwardii. Taxonomy (NCBI): domain Eukaryota; kingdom Metazoa; phylum Chordata; class Mammalia; order Macroscelidea; family Macroscelididae; genus Elephantulus; species Elephantulus edwardii. The sequence goes on along the minus strand of NW_006399767.1, from coordinate 5,199,263 downwards.
GAGGACTGCCTTAGCTGTATCCCAGAGGTTTTGGTATTTTGCATTTAAATTTTCATTTGTTTGAAGAAACTTTTTTATTTCAGTCTATATTTGTTTTATAACCCAGTCATGTTCTAGCAGAGTGTTATTCCATTTTCATAGGGGTGATTTTGTAAAATTTATTTTCTTATCGTTAATTTCTAGGTTTATGGCATTGTGGTCTGAGAAGATACTTTGTTTTATTATTTCAATGGTCTGTTGTGTTTTGTTGTTTTTTTTGTTTTGTTTTTTTAAATTTGTCGAGGCTTGCTTTTTGTCCTAATAAATGATCTATTCTGGAGAATGTACCATGTGCACTTGAGAAGAAAGCTAATTGAGTTTTAGTTAGGTGGCGTACCTCGAATACATCCACAAAATGGAATTGGTTGAATGCATAGTTTAGATATTCTTCATCTTTGTAGAGTTTCTTTGGGGTTCACCTACCCTTTTGTTCATAATGGTATGTTGAAATCTCCTACCACTATTGTGTTATTGTCTATTTCTTTCAATTCTGTTAGCCATTATTTTATGTTTTGTAGGTCTAGGACTTGCTAGATGATTTAGGTGTCTCTGGCCCAGACTTTATCAGTGTTTGGGAGTGCCAGACTGGTAAAATACTGAAATGTATGGCCACACCTGGAGGATAAAGGCTAGTGTCTCTCCTGAGTCTCAGTGTCAGCTAAATGGATGCATGTGGCCTCTGGACCCTGGAAGAAAGGCCAGTTAGGAATGCTGAGACATTTGTGGCTTTTTGTTTGCTTCAAGTGCATGGCCGCATAGAGAACTTGCTAGATGAACTAGGGGTATCTGGCCCAGAGTTCGCCAGAATGGTAAAATACAGTAGAGCCCTCGGGCC
>NW_006399767.1:5196483-5198059 GCF_000299155.1 Elephantulus edwardii | reverse complement strand
TATGAACCTGGAGAAAGGGTGAAAGTCTTGAAAGTGTCTAAGACTTTCATTCATAGGGTTGCTGTGAGTCACCTATGACTTGATGGCACTCAACAACATAGAGAAAGACCAGTTGGCCTACTGGACCAAAAATGATGCTACTAAGCCAAAGGTAGGTGGCTCTAATCCACAGCCCTCAGACCTGTTTTTAACTGTTTTTGTTCAAACATTATTCTAGGTTGTATAGCCCTGATGTGTCCTCTTGCCATACAGAGGTAACTTATAATAGCTGTGAAGCTGAACACTGTGACAATGATGTGTCAAATGTGATAATGGTTAGCCATGATGGACAGTGTTTTACGGAACTCCCCAGTTAAAACAAGCTTGGAAGCAGGAGTGGCATCCTCTTCCGTAAATAGCTTGCCTTCAGAAACTCTATGAGTCCGGAGAAAGAATGAAAGGCACGGTTTTGTCAAGGACTTTCGCTCATAGAGTCGCTATGAGTGGCCTACAACATGACGGCACTCAACAACAACAACATCATTTGGTGCTTAAATGTTGACCAAGGTTATGTCTTCTTGATCTATCTTGCCTTTAATCAATATGGAATGCCATTCCTTATCTTTGATGGTGTTTTTATTCTGAAATCTATTTTATCAGAGATTATTCTTACCATTTCTGTTCTTTTATGTGTTTGCTATTTACTTATTATTTTTGTCCAGGTTTTGATTTTGAGTCTGAGATATATATATATATATCTCAAAATATTGGTCGGTTTTGTTTGTGTCTTTGTTTCTTTTATCCATTCTGCTATTCTTTTACTCATGATTGGTGTGTTTAGTCCATTTACATTAAGTGTTATTATTATCAGCCCAGGTTTTACTATTGCTACTTTATTGTGTTTCTTTTCCTGTTGTTTCTGGTTACTATGGTCCATTCATTTTCCTTCATGTCTCCTCTGAAGGATTTCACATAAAATTTCATCTAGTTTTGGTCTTGTTTTCAAAAATTCCTTAAGTTCCTTCTTTAATGCAAAGGATCTAGTTTCTTCTTCATATTTGATGTAGAGCTTTTCTGGGTATAGGATCTTTGTCTGGCAATTGTTTTCTTTCAACATTCTGTATATGGAATTCCATTGTCTTCTAGCTTGCATGATTTCTGATGAGAAATCAGAACTTAACCTAATTGTTTTTCTTTTGTAGGTGACTTGTCATTTTTCTCATGCTGCTTTTAGAAATCTACCCTTATCATTTAATTTAGAGAACATGACTATTGATATGTCCTGGTGTTTTTCATTTTGGGTTTAGTCTATTTGGTGTTTACTGTGCTTCTTGCATGTGGATTCCTCCATTCCTCAAAATTGTTGTTGTTGTTATGTGCCACTGAGTCGCTTGTGACTCATAGCGACCCTATGTATAAGAGCTCCAAATGCTGTTCTATTCTGTGCCAACCTAGCCATATCAAATGCACTTATTCCCACCGCTCCAGTCACAGAATCGATCCATCTCATCAAAGGTCTTCCTCTCCTTCGCCGCCCCTCCACTCTGCCAAACATGATGTCCCTCTCCAAGGACCAGTCCCTCCTTGCAAAATGCCC
>NW_006399767.1:5170784-5194868 GCF_000299155.1 Elephantulus edwardii | reverse complement strand
TCTGACATCCATTTTGGTCTTTTCTTCTTTTTCAGCCTTTGTAACAATCTTTTGCATTCTTCATGTACGATTTTCTTGATATCCTCCCAGAGCTCATTTGGTCTATGCTCATTGGTGCTCAAGGCCTCAAACCTGTTCCTGAGATGGTTTTGAAATTCGAGTGGGATAGACTTAAGATCAAATTTTGGTTCCCATATACTTGATTTAATTATTCTCAACTTCAGCTTGAACTTGCTTGAACAGACTTAGTGGTCTGTGCCACAATCAGCACCCGGCCTGGTTTTCACTGCTGATATTGAGCTTCTCCACCGAGTCTTTCCATAAATGTAATCTATTTGATTCCTATGCATACCATCAGGTGAGATCCATGTGTATAGCCTGAATTTTTGTTTCTTATAAAAAGTATTTGCAATGAATAAAATCATTGAATGTACAGAACTCTGTCATTCTATCTCCAGCCTCATTTCTCTCATCGAGTCCGTATTTTCCAGCTACTGAACCTTCTTCTCTGTTCCCAACTTTTGTGTTCCAGTTGCCCATTATTATCAATGCATCTTGATTGCATGTTTGATCAACTTCTGACTGCAAAAGTTGGTAGAAATCGTCTATTTCCTCCTCTTTGGCTCTAGTTGTTGGTGCATATATTTGAATGATAATGGTATTCACTGGAATTCCTTGTATGCATATGGATATTATCCTATCATTCACCACATTGTATTTCAGGATGAATCTAGAAATAACTTTTTTAATTATGAAACCAACCCCATTTTTTCTCACCTTTTCATCCCCAGCATAGTAAATCATATAATCTCCTGATTGAAAATGTCCCATGCCAAGCCATCTCATTTCGCCTATACCTAGTATGTCAATATTTATGCATTCCATTTCTTTCTTAACAATGTCCAATTTTCCTACATTCATGCTTCTCATATTCCATGTTCCAGTCACTAGTGTCTGCTATGTACAGTAATTCCTCAAAATACCTGGGAAATTTTCTTCTAGTCCTTCTTCCACAATTTTCTCAGTGATTTCCCGATCACTCCCATGTTCTGGAATTCCAATCATGCACTTGTTGTTCCTTTTGATGCCATCTCACGTGATTCTAATATTTTCTTCATTTTCTTTACATGGCATCTCTGATTTTTCTTCTAGTATGTTTCCAGTGAGGCTCTTTTAGCTAATGAATTCTCTGTTCCAGCTCTTCAGTTCTACTTTTTTGTCCTACCAGTGGGTTGGACACTTTTGCCATTTCAGACTTAATATTCTGGATTGAATTTTTATCCTTTTCTGTCATATCCATCATTGTGTTGGCTGTACCCTCACTATCTTGTGATGAATTTTTAAGTTCTTGTACCTCTTGATCTGTACTATTCTTTCTTCATTCTTCACTTTGTCTTCCATAGCTATTCAAGTTACTTCTCATCAATATATTTCTTCTGTCTCTGGGGTATTTGATCTCTTAGTGGTTTTCATTGTTTCTTATGTCTTTTTCACCTTCTTATATAGCTGTTCAAATAACTACATATCAACATATTTATTTATTTTTCTCTATCTGGGATATTCACTGTTTCTGCATTTTTAGGAGAAGAATTATTTTGTTTTGTCCTATCTCCATACATTTTCAACCTATATGCAGAACAGATTATCCGGGAGGCTGGGCTCTATGAGGAGAAATGTGGAGTCAAGATTGGTGGACGATTTATTAACAATCTGCGTTATGCGGATGACACAACCCTGCTTGCTGAAACTGAGGAGGACCTGAAAATTGCATTAGTGCAATTTTCAGTGTCTACTGATGTTCACTTTGGTCTTTTCTATCTCTCTTGAGTAATGACCTTTTGCTTTCTTTATGGATGATATCTTTTTATGTTACCTCACAGCTCGTCTGGCCTTTGATCATTAGTACTCAATTTCTCAAACCTATTCAGATTTTTTTTAATTTCAAATATTTAGATTGATTCAAAATCATATTTTGGTCCTTGTGTACTTGTTTTAATCTTCAGCTTCAATTTGAATTTGTATGAGTAATTGAATGTCTGTTTCACAGTCATTAACGCATTTGGTTTTGACTGTTGATATTGAACTTTCCCAATAATTCTTTCCACTGAGGTAATCAATACAATTTCTGTGCAGTCCCTCAGGTGCAGTTCATGTGTATAGTCACCATTTGTGTCTTTCAAGAAGGATATTTGCAAAGAATAAATCACTGCTTGTACAAAATTGACTGTACAAAGTTCTTTGACATAAATTGCCAGAAATTCAAGCTGAATTTAGAAGGCTGTGGCACCTATTCTAAAAGGTGAGATATCATTGCTGATGTCAGATGGATGTTGTCTGAAAGAGAGACCAGATTAATGTTTAGCTGTGTTTGATTGACTATAAAAGGCATCTGGCCATTTGGATGATAACAGATTACTTTGAGAAAAATGGAAATGCCATGATACTCGATTGTGTTCATATGATACCTATTTGGAGACCAAAAAATTGTTGTCAAAACAGAGCAAGCAAATACTGAATCAATTAAAATAAATAAAAGTGTGCAGCAGGGTTCTATTCTTTCTCTTTATCTACTGAATATGTATGCTGAGCAAACCATTTAAGATTCTGGACTTTATGAAGAAGAATGTAGAATCAGGATTGGAAGGAAAACTCATTAGCAACCTGTCTTATGAAGGTGACACATTCTTGCTTGCTTAAAAGTGAGAAGAACTTGGAACATTTGCTGTGGAATATCAAAAAGTACAGTCTTCAATAAAGAATACATCTCAACATCAAGAGAGAAATGTCTTCACCATTGGCCAATAGGTAACATCATGACACAGGATAAAAAAACTAAAGTTGTCAATAGTTCATCTTGCTTGTATCCACAATCAGTACCTTTGTTACCAGCAGTCAAGTAATTACAAAATGTATTTCATTTGGGATAGTCTGCTATTAGAGACTATAAGGTGCTGAAGAGCAAAGGTGTCAGTTTAAAGACTTAAATGTGTCTGATTTAAGTTAGAGTCTTTTCAATCACTTGTTATATACCTCACATATAGGCAACAGGTAAGGATATCAACAGAAAAATTAATGCCTTTGAGTTGTGGTGTTGGAAAAGAATAACGAATATCCTATGGACGGTTGAAAGACCACAAACATATGTCTTAGAAAAAGTGTAACCAGGCTGTCCTTAGAAATAAGGATGACTTGTCTTTCTTTGTGTCTGTTCTTAGGAGGGGTCATTCCTTAGAAAAAGACACCATGCTTGGAAAGGCCTGTGAAAGAGGAAAATTTTCAACAAGTTGGATGGACACAGTAACTGTAGCAAAAGCCTCAGGCCAGAGAAGATGAGGATGGCACAGGATAGAACAAGATTCAGATCTCTTTTTCACATGACTCAATGGCAGCTAACAGCTATAGCTAATGAGGGAACTCTAATGGTCAAGGGATAAGAAGTTGTGCTTCCGATTCAAAGGCAGGCAGTTCAAGTACACCAGCTGCTCCTTTGTAGAAAGATGGGTAACCTTCTGTCATAAGATTTATAGTTAAAGATCTTAAGCATTTTTTCATGTTTTGTTGGCAATCTGAATGTCTTTTTTTGTAAAAAGTATTTTCATATCCTCTATTTTTTTAATTGCTTTCCTCCCCATTATTTTTGTTGAAGTATTGGAGTTTTCTGTAAATTTGAAAGATGAGACTCACGTCAAATCTTTTATTTCCAAATGTTTTTCCCAGTCTGTGCATTCCTTTTCTTTTGAGATAGTGTTATCATGCTCATAAGAATTTCCTTTTTTGAAGGGCCAAATAATCTAGTTTACTATTTGCTGTTTGTGCATTTTCAGTAATATTTTATAAGGTATTTATGCCATTGATTAGTGCTCCTAAGTTTGCTCCAATTTTTTCTTTGAAGATTTTTATTATTTTAGGTTTTAAGCCTAGGTCTTTGATATACCTTGGCTTAGTTTCTGTCATATGATCTGAGATACAGATCTTTCAGTTTTCTATAAATAAATATGAAGTTTTGTTAGTACTATTGGTAAAAAATGTTGTATTTTTTCCACATAGTGCATTTCATCCCTTAATCAAATAATAACAGCCTGTATGGGAAGGATTTATGTTTAGGTTCTCAGTTCTAACATTGGCTCCCGTACCTGTCTATGTACCGCTACAAAGTTGTTTTGATTCTTATGGCTGTGTAGTTAGATTTGATATCAGGAAGTTTAAGACATTCTATTTCCTTTATCTTCTTTAGTAACACTTTATCTGGGGTTTATTTCCTTTCCATAAAACACAGGTCATTACATTTTTTTTCACCTCTATAAAGAATGATGATGGGATCTGGATAGAAATTCCACTGTATCAGTAGATTGCTTTTGGTGCTGTGCCCATTCTGATTGCAATTCTTCCAACAATCCTTGAGCATAGTATATGCTTCAATCTCTATTTGGGTTTCGTGTAGTAATATTTTATACTTTTCTTTGACTAAGTTGTAGAAACTCTGGTTAGATTCATTCATAAATATTTCTTCTTTGGGGTGTCAATTATAAATAGTATAATTTTTCTTATTTACTTTTCAAATTCTCTTTGCCACTTTAGATGAATCTGATCAATTTTATATATTGACCCTTGGTACCCTAATACTTTCCTGAATCAATCAGATCCAGCAATATTTTTGCTGTGTCTTTGGACCTTTCTATGTGTAAGATATTATCATCTGCAAATAGAAATAGTTTTTATTACCTCTTAGCAAGCATGATTACCTTTTATTTCCTTTGTCTTATTTGTGTGGTTGTTGTTGTTTTTGTTGTGTACCATCAAATCATACTTGACTCAGCTGATCCTCCAGTGGGTTTTCAGAGACAGTTAAGACATGAGAAGAGATTGTCCATCTTTCTCCCATGGAACAACTGGACAATAAGAACCACCTACCTTAGGGTTGCCAGTGCAACTCTTTACCACTATGCCAGCAAAGTTCCCTATTGTTGTGGTTAGACCTTTCAATACAGTATTGAATATGTATAGGTGGCAACAGTGTTTAAATCATTGTGTAAGTCAGAGATCTAAAAAAAGTAATAATAATGTCATCCAAACTTACCTATGTACATAAGCATTATAGATAACAAGTACTCCATCACAGTTGGAATCAAGACTAACCCATAAGCACTATAAAGTCAGAAAGTTGTATGCCAATATCACTGGAGAGTATGTATGTTCTTCAAAGTTAAAAAATTGTGTTTGAATTGAAATTTTGGAATATAATAGCTAATTAATGTACACATAGCTAAATAAATAGTCAATGAATATATATTACTTGTACCTATAAACGACACTATCATATTAATCTTTATAACAGCTTTTGAAGTATTCTAATTACAATTAACCTCACTTAAAACTGGTTATTTTTGTGATGGCGAATAAGAGCTAAGAGCTGGTGTACAAGTCTCGATTTGTGCCTCAGTTCTCATTTTCTCAGGGTATATTATGAGCAGTAGAATATGTGGGTCATACGGAATTTCTGGGCTCAGCTTTCTGAGGAAACACCAAACTGCCTTCCAGTGTACCATTTTACAATCCCACCAACAGTGTATAACAGTGTCTATATCTTGCCACATTCTCTCCAACATTTATTATTTCCTGTCCTGTTAAACTTTGCCATTGTTACTGAGTGAGATGGTATCATGGAAACAGCCCAAATGTCCAACCACAATGGAATGGATTGAGAAATTACGGTACATTCACAAGATAGAATACTGTGCAACATACAGAAGCAATGATTTGTAAATCACTACTTAACTTAGGTGGGTCTAGAGACTATTATGCTAAGTGAGTTAACTCAGTTCCATGGTAAGACTACTATTATAGAACATGTATGTGGATTCAAAGGGTGAAGAGTTGGTGCAGAGAGGTAAGGACAGTGGGGCATAATGTTGCACAATTGATTAATGGTTTCAAGGCACTGAAAGACAGACTGAATATCTTAGAGGAATGCTCCTCTTTATCATTCTGAACATCTACAAGCACTCAAATACATTGACCAAAAATAAGTCTGCAAAAGTAAATCCAAGACTGAAATTATGATTTATTACTCAAAAATTGGTTTTGAAATTGTTATATCTCAGAAACCTGACTTACTTAAAATGGGCATTGAAATAGCTATTCCTTTCAAAGGTCCATATAAACAACTGTCAAAACTTTTCTGACTAGAAACAACATTCCCATTCCCAGGCATAATGTGTATGATCTAGAACCTTCCACATGGAGTTATTAACACAACTGACAAAAGACAAATGTTTACCTTTCAATCATCCTCAGGGTAAATGTTTATTATTTACATATATCTGTAACAATATAGGTCTTAAAATAGACTTGTGCATTTATATGTAATGTTTCAAATCTTTAAAGGAAAATAAAGTTCAAATTTATAAAGATACTGAGTTTTAAAAGGCAATAGTAATGAAAACTGGAAAAAAGTGATTTGACTTAGATAAGAAGCTACTTATGATGGAGTTAACAGAATGGAATCCTGTCTTAAAATAGGAACTATGTGTAAATACCATTAACTTGGAAAATAAATTCATTACTTCCTGTATTAATCTTTCTTTTCCTATGGATAATCTGAGATCATTTCATAATTAGGATTAGATAAGCATGTCTGCTGCCTTTCCCCACCTTTCTGAGTAACCCTGCTAAGAATTGGCCTCCTGGTATTAAGATATTCTTTTGCAGTTATTTAAGAAAAAAATATAATATTTAGTATTCTTGATTTTTTTGAGCTTTAATAACAAAAGAATTTAACAAATGTTTAATTTAGTTTCCACATACCTTTTCTTTCCTTCTAAAGTATCAGGGAAAATTATTTTAGCCAATACAAGGTCTAAATTTCCTCATCTGTAAAATGAGAAGAATAGAATAAATTATCACTAAGAACTTCGCAGTTCTAAAGTACTATGAAATTTTTTTTTAAATTGTTTAATGAAGTTAAAGTTATTCATTGGTATCACCTAAAATGCTCTGCTTTTCTCTCATGACTATAACTGTCAGATGACTTCCAATAGCTTAGGACACCAAAACTTTCTACCCTTGTAGTATACTTTGGTGGGCTAGTAGTGTGTTGAGATACTGACACAATCAGGTATTCAAGAGAAGCAATTATTTAACTGAGCAAATAGTTAGCCAAGGAAGTTTTGGTGGTATAATCCGTAGGGAGATGCATAGATAAGCCAGGGCCCAAACCTTTCTGGTGGTTAGAATCCTTGAGAGAAAGAAGGGCAATCTCTTTTCTGTTTCACAGCCTCAGAAATCCACTGGAGGGTCAGCTGAGTTGGTTTTTATTTGATGGCAATGAGATAGAGAGATGGGGATAGCAGATACAAAACCTGAAATTCCTTGGAAAGAAGGATGTGGAAAGAATTTAAGGTAGACAACTAACAATGAAAACTAATTAAAAAGTAATTCTATTATCTAAGAAATGAATATGTCAAGTGTTACTGCAAAGCCTCCAGATATTATGTCTCCCAAATATCATCTATGGGATTTATTTTGTACACACTGTTTACTATTCATCAAAGACATTTTTAATTATATTATTTCATATTATATTATCTTTTATATATATTATTTTAGATGATCTTTTCATAAGTGAAGATAATTTATTATCTCTACCTATTTGCTATATGGAAACTGAAAATCCATATGCTTGTCTGGTCTGTCTAGCTTTATTTCCTTAGCTGCTATTGCCTACAAGCAAAATTCCCTGGACATAACTACTCAAGCATTTGCATCATGGATGACAGAACAGATTCTCTGAGCAGCTGAGATCCAGATGGTGATAAAGTGTGCATTAAAATGGACCAAAGAATAAGCTGAAGATGCAATTTTAAGGAAAAGAATGACATGTAAATCAACCATGAACCAATCAAGAAGTCTTATTAAGATACTGCTTTATCTCTTTGATTTTATTGAAAATAAACCTCATGGGTATGCTAAGGCCCTACCATCTTGTGCAACATTTTACACAAATAATGCAGTCAATAATTAATTTTATGGCAATATCTGCCTCCAAACATGAAAAGCAGACTGAAACCTCATTTTTAAATTGGGAATTTACAATATAGACATATATAGTTTGTTTCACCAACTCAGAACAAATCTTTCACCCTTCTTTAATGGCTTTGATTTTTCCTAGCTGCAAAACAATGACACTCAGGCATATATAGTCATATTTGAGATAAACACCTACCAAACCCAATGCTGTTGACCTGATTCTGACTCACAGTGACCCTTCTTTGTGTTTTTGAGACTGTAACTCTTTATAGGGAGAGAGTGCTATCTTTGCTTTGCAAATAAGCTGATGAATTTAAGCTGTTGACATTTTGGTTAACAGCCCCATAAGGTTCTATATGCTGACATTGATACTGTTAATGCCACTATGTTTTGTTATCATTTTCTTCTAAATTCAAATACACACACATACACACACACGGTATAAGAAACATTCTGTAAAATAATACATAAACACGTTTTGTGTTTATATACAAATAAAATATACAGACTCTCTAGAACATATTTAGGAACTCTACTACCTAAGAAGGAGCTCTGGTAGCTTGGTATGTAGGAAGTTACAAGAGTAATTTGAAGACCCAGTGTCTCCAGGTATTCAAATCCACCAGCTCCTCCTTAGGGGAAAGATGAATCATTTACAGCCTCAGAAACCCTTTGGAAGGTCAGTTATGAGTTGATTCTGGCTTGATAGCCATGAGTTGAGTATTGACTACCTAAGAAAAGAATAATTATTCAACATCAAAGTTTGTGATAATTAAATACTTTCCATTTGATGATTGTATGAGATAAAAGTAGTTACTTGCTATATTAATTGAACTCTATTTGCAACAAATATCTTGACTAAGGATCTCTTTCTTTTTTTTTTTTTCCATTAAATCCAGTCCAAACATACGCAAAGTAGGGTTGGTGCATCAGCTCTAGAACATTAAAAACATCTTAAGCTCCTTCTAAATTTGGAAAATTCATGCTTTTCGCAAGTGCAAATGCATCTACTCTATCCTAAAGTTCTCAATAGCCCCCAAAAGTTTTAACCCATTTCAATATATAAGCCCCAAATCCCATCTAGATATTGTTGTTTTGTTGTAGTTATGTGCCATCGAGTTGCTTGCAACTCATAGCGACCCTATGTACAACAGCTCTAAATTCTGCTCTGTCCTGAGCCAATCTCATTGTCCCCGACACACTCATCCCGATTGCCCCAGTTACCGAATCAATCCATCTCCCAGAGGGCCTTCCCCTCCTGTGTCTGCCCTCCACCCTCCCAAGCATGATGTCCTTCTCCAAGGGCCAGTCATTCCTTACAACATGACCAAAGTATGTCAGACGAAGTCTCCGAATCCTTGCCTCCAGGGAGCAGCTCAGTTTCACCCTCTCCAAGATGAATCTGTTTGTTTTCTTAGCAGTCCATGGTACCCTCAGCACTCTTCTCCAACACCAAAGCTCAAAAGCATCAATTCTCCTTCTATCCACCCTGGTCATTGTCCAACTCTCGGAAACAAGGGGAGTGGGTAGAAGCAGAGGGGTGAGGATGGGTGGGTGGGGGAAATGAAGGAAATGTTAAGGATCTTTTGTGAAAAATAATGTATTCAAACTTTAACAAATAAATCAGTATAAAATAAAAAAGAACACACTGTGGACTCAGCGAATACTCCAGAGATATTGAGGTAGAAGAAGCATCCTGATTTGAAATTATATGAAAAGCTACACAAGAAGATAAAAATGATGGAATAAAGAATTGAAGCCATAAATAAAGTAAGTATCTCTGACACAGGGAGCCAAAAGAAACATATTAATGCTAAGACCAATTACTGAAAAATTGCAAAAGATGAGAGAAAAAATTGAAAATACAGATAAAAAGGAACATATATTTAAAAATCAACACAAAACCAAAAAGAAGTAGCCAACACAGTACTAGAAATAGAAGAAATACATGACAATACAATCCAGAATATCAACACCCAGAGGACAGAAGTATAGCATGCTGAAGAGACAAGAAAACAAAACAGAAGAGATGGAACAGAAATTCAGAGAGATAGAAGACAAGAACCTCAACAGGAACATACTAAAAAACTGAGAGAAGACTGAAGGAAAATTAAGAAAATATTAGACTCATGTAGGATAGCATCAAAAGGAACAACATAAGTATGATTGAAATTCTAGAACAAAAGAAAGGTAGGGAAAATACTTAAGACATTTTGGAAGAGGTACTACATGAAAATTTCCCACGTATCATGAATACTACTGAAGATTATCCAAAAATGACTGGAACAGCACATCAGCAGAGAACTGACAGAAGTCCAGGCTGGGCTTAGAAGGGGTCATGATACTAGGGATATTGTAGCTGATGTTAGATGGATCTTAGCTGAAAGCAGGGAATGCAAGAAGAATGTCTATCTGTGTTTCATTGATTATGCAAAGGCGTTTGACTGTGTGGATCACAACAAACTGTGGCTGACTCTGAGAAGAATGGGAATTCCAGAACACTTGATTGTGCTAATGTTAAGGCTATACTTGGACCAAGAGGCAGTCGCCAGAACAGAACAAGGAAACACTGCATGGTTCAAAATTGGGAAAGCCATACGCCAGGGATGCATCTTATCTCCATACCTTTTCAACCTGTATGCAGAACAGATTATCTGAGAGGCTGGGCTCTATGAGGAGAAGTGTGGCGTCAGGATTGGTGGAAGATCTATTAACAATCTGCATTATACAGATGACACAACACCGAGTGCCAAAACTGAGGAGGACCGGAAATGCTTGCTGCAGAGGGTCAAGGACTGCAGACTGAAGCTCAGTGTCAAGAAGACAAAGATTCTCATAACTGGACCAATTGGCAGCATCAGGATGGATGGTGAAGAGATTAAGATTGTTAACAACTTTAGTCTGCTCAGCTCCATGGTCAACACTCGTGGCACCAGTAGCCAGGAAATAAAAAAACGTATTGCAATAGGAAAGTCTGCTGTTAGGGACCTCTCCAGGATACTGAAGAGCAATAGTGTCATTCTGGAGACTAAGGTGTGTCTGATACAGACTATGGTCTTGGCAATCACTTGTTATGCATCAGAGAGCTGGACAATGACTAGGGAGGATAGAAGGATAATTGATGCATTGAGCTGTAGTGCTGGAGAAGAGTATTGAATGTACCGTGGACTGCCAAGAAAACAAACAGATTCATCCTGGAGAGAGTTAAACCAGGATACTCGTTGGAGGCAAGGATTCTGGGGCTTCATCTGACATACTTTGGACGTGTTGTAAGGAAGGCGAGGTCCTTGGAGAGGGACATCATGCTTGGGAGAGTGGAGGCACAGGAGGGGAAGACCCTCTATGAGGTGGATTGATTCAGTGACTGGGGTAATTGGAATGGGTGTGTTAGAGGCAGTGAGACTGGCACAGGATAGAGCAGGGTTTAGGGCTGTTGTACATAGGGCCACTATGAGTCGCAAGCGACTCAACGGCACATAACAACAGCAACATCATGAATAACAAATAAATCCACATTGAAGAAGCACAATGAATCCCAAAGTCCTAAAATAAAAATATCAAGACATATCATAGTCAAATTTCCCAAAATACAAGGGAAGGTTAGAATTCTAACAGCAACCTGAGCAAAACAGTCACCTATAAAAGAGGAAAAGTACATTAAGTTCTGATTTCTCAGTGGAAACCATGCAAATAAGAAGACAATAGGATTGCATACACAGAAGGCTGAAAGAAAACAATTACCAGCCAACGATCCTGTACCAAATAAACTTCTTCATTAAATGTTGTTGTTGTTAGATGTCATCAAATCGAGTATGAACCTTAGAAACCCACTGAACAACAGATCTGAACACTATCCTACCATATGTCATCCTCACACTTTCTGACATATTAGAACCCACTGCAGCAGTCATTATGTCAATCCACCTGGTCGAGGGTCTTCCTCTCCTTCATTGGTCCTCTACCTTTCCAAGTACTGTGTCTCTCTCCAAGGAATAGCCCCTCCTAGCAACATGCCTGAAATATGTGAGGCAAAGCCTCATCATCTTTATCTCCAAAGAGCACTCTGGCGGTATCCTCTTCAAGACAAATCTGTTTCTCCATAACATATGAAGGAGACATTAGGTCATTTTCAGAAAAGCAGGAAGTTAAGGAATTTGTGGAAACAAGACCAGCCCTACACGAAATTCTAAGTGAAATCTTTCACACAGAGACACCACAGGAAAGTGGTTGGACCATAGTAATCAGAAATAACAAAAAGAAACACAGAAACATGAAGTGATAAAACCTGATCTGTCAATAATAATATTTAACTACACAAATTGGTGCAATTTGCTGGCACCTATTAGATTGAATGCACTTATCAAAAGAAAAAGAGTAGCAGAAGGGATAAAAAAAATCAAAATGTAACAAAATGTTGCTTACAAGAGACGTATTTAAGAAACAAGGAAAACAATAAACTCAAAATCAAGGTCTGGAACAAAATATGCCAATAGCTTTCTCAAATAAACCAAGAGTGTTGATATTAATCTCTGATAAAACAGACTTTAAAATAAAAATCATAATAAAAGATAAGAAGGACACCAAATAATGATTAAAGACATGGTAGATCAAGATGATATAACATTGGTCAGTTTCTACACACCAATGATAAACTTGAAAAACACATAAAACAACAGTTAACAATATTGAAGAAAAAAATAGCACCATAATAGTAATAGGAGACCTTAACACAACATTCTCAACCCAGACATGTCAACTGAAATGAAAATCAAAAAAATGCAAAAGATAGAAACTATACATTTAGCTAACTCGTCCTTGTGGATGTATTCATGGTAGTGTCCAACCAAAACTCAGTTTATTTTCAAGTGTACGTGGTACATTCCCCAGAATTGTTCCTATACTAAGACACAAAGCAAGCCACAAAAAAAATTAAAAAACCGTGTAATATTGCAATGTATCTTTTCAGACCACAATGCTATAAAACTAAAAATTAATGACAAGAGGATCAAATGTATAAAACTACTCATTAGGATCTTTGCTCAAAATGTTCACTAATGGTAGGTAGGTATAGGCCAGTTCCTCTGGTCTCATGACAAAGGATACAATTAACCACATAATCCATATCTCCTCCTGTTCTTGTGTCTCCATCCTTTGTTCTAGCTGAACAGAACCAATAGTTGTGCCTTGGATGGCCAATTGCATGCTATTAAGACCCAAACACAAGAGGAGGTAGAGCAGAATTGTCAAACAGGTTATTAAGCCCATTAACTGGGCTATCTCATAAAATCATGACCATAAACCTCTAAATCAAGGATTCAAATTGTATAAGAGATCTCTCACACAACTTTTGCCAATTGATCTTTATATAAGTGTACAACTTATTTATAGCAATTCATATTAGTTGTGCAATCTTATACTTCATTAATGTGACTTTCCCATTATCTTACCCCCCCTTTTCACTACCCCTGATAACCACTAACAAACTTAATTTTGGTCTCTGTAAAAAAGCAAAAATGAAAACCTAAAAAACAAAACAAAACAAACCCCAAAACAACTTAAATAACACTTTGCTAGAGTACTATTGACTTATAAAGGAAATAAAAAATAAAATGTTTCCCAAAACAGAGGCAAATATAATGGGGGTGGGGGGGGTAGTCAGTAGGCAAACAGAGAGAGAGAGAAGGAGAGCACAAGCAAAATTAAAGACCTATCATAACACCTCCATCAAGTAAAAAAAGAACAACAATCTAACCACTAAGCCTTGAGAAGAAAGAACATTATAACAGCAAGAGGTGAAATCAATGATATAGATAACAGAAAAATAATTGTAATCATCAATAAGAACAGGCGCTGATTCTTTGAAAGGATCAATAGAATAGACAAAACATAGGCAAACTTAAACAAAAACACAAATAACATGAATAATAAATGATAGAGGTGACATCATAATAGAACTAGTTGAAATTAAATCAATAATAAAAGAATATTATTAAAGCTTTACTCTAATAAATTTGAAAACTTAAAGGTAATAGACAAATTCCTAGAACTTCACACACTGCCCATATTTACATAGACAGATGTAGAACACTTGAACAGCCTCATCACAAAAGAAAAAAAGAAAGAAATTGAGCAGGTCATAAAAACGTCCCTCGCCTTGACCAGATAGTTTCAGGGCTGACTTATATCAAATATTCAGAGATGGACTATCCATTGCTCTACTTATTTTTAAAAAATAGAAAAGAAAGAAATACTCCCAGATTCATTCTTATAAAGCAAGCTAAATCCTAAAAGTAACACCAGACAAAAATATTATCAAAAAATAACACTACAGAAAGAAAACTCTCATGAATATAGATGCAAAAATCCTGGCCAACAGAATTCAACATCAAAATTTAAGAAACAATTCATAAAGTCCAAGTGGGCTTCATAATAGATAAGCAAGAATGGTTTAATATAAGAAAAACAATCTCATAAATTATCACATTAACAAAGCAAAAAAATAAGAACCAAAAGATACGCTCTATTATTGCAGAAAGGGCCTTTGACAAAATTCAATACCACTTCCTGGTCAAAACATTCAACAAAAAAGGAACAGAAGAAAATTTCCTAAACTTGGTGAAAAGTATATGCTAAAAACCAAGAACAAAAATTATTCTCAATCACCATTCTTATTCAATATTTTGTTGGAATCATTTGTTAGGCAATAAGATAAGAGAAGGAAATAAGAGACATCCAAATTTGCAAAGAGGTAGTAAAATTGTTGCTATAACATATGAGCAAGAGAAGGAGGAAGTTCAAGTTGCTATGAAGGAATTGGCAAAAAACAAGGCTCCAGGAGTTGACAGCATACCAATTGATTTATTTCAACAAACAGACACTGCCCTGAATGTGCTCACTAAGCTGTGCCAGGAAATCTGGAGGATAGCCAGCTGGCCAACTGACTGGAAGAGATCGATATTTGTTCCCATTCCAAAGAAAGTTGACCCCACAGAGTGTGAAAATTATCAAACAATACATTGATATCACATGCAAGCAAGATTCTGCTGAAAATTATCCAAAAACATTTGGAACAATGTGTTAACAGAGAACTGCCAGATGCACAGGGTGGATATAGAAGAGGTCGTGGTACTAGGGATATTATAGCTAATGTAAGATGGATCTTGTCAGAAAGCAGAGAATGCCAGAAAAATGTCTATCTGTGCTTCATTGACTATGCAAAGGCTTTTGACTGTGTGGATCACAACAAGCTATGGCTGACTCTGAGAAGAATGGGAATCCCAGAACATTTGATCGTGCTAATGTGAAACCTATACTTGGACCAAGAGGCAGTCATCAGAACAGAGCAGGGAGACAGTGGATGGTTCAAAATCAAGAAAGGGGTCCATCAGGGGTGTATTTTGTCTCCATACCTTTTCAATCTGTATGCAGAACAGATCATCCAAGACTCTGAGCTGTACGAGCAGGAATGTGGCATCAGAATTGGTGGAAGAATAGTCAACAACCTGCGTTATGCAGATGACACGACCCTGCTCAGTGAAACTGAGGACCTGAAGCACTTGCTGCAAAAGGTCAAGGACTGCAGTCTTCAATATGAATTGAAGCTCAATATCAAGAAAGCAAAGATTCTCACCACTGGGCCAATTGCCAGCATCAATCAGTATGGATGGTGAAGAGATTGAGATAGATAACAGTTTTTGTTTGCTTGGTCCCACAGTCAACACTCTTAGTAACAGCAGCCGGGAAATTAAGAGAAGAAGTGCATTGGGAAGGTCAGCTGTGAGGGATCTCTCAAGAGTACTGAAGGGCAACGACATCAGGATGGAGACTAAAGTGCGCCTGATCCAGGTTGTAGTCTTTGCAATTACGTGCTATGCATCGGAGAGTTGGACAGTAAATAGGGATGATAAAAAGAGAATTGATGTCTTTGAGTTGTGGTGCTGGAGAAGAGTGTTGAATATACTATGGACTGCTAGGAGAACAAACAGGTTTGTCTCGGAGAGGGGAAGCCAGAATGTTACCTGGAGTCAAGGATTTTGAAGCTTTGTCTGACATACTTTGGGCATGTTGCAAGGAGGGACTGGTCTTTAGAGAAGGACATCATGTTTGGCAGAATGGAGTGGCGGCGCAGGAGAGAAAGGTGAGTGGAGTGGTGGGAATGAATGTGCTTGAGACAGCGAAGTTGGCCCAGGATAGAATGGCATTTAGGGCTCTGTACATAGGGTCCCTATGAGTCGCAAATGATTCAATGGCACATAACAACAACAACAACAGCAACATGTACAGACAATATGACAGTGTACACAGAAAACCCGTAAGACTTAACAAAGAAAGAGTGTCATACCTAGTGCATCAGCTGAATGACAGGATAGAAGACCAATACACAAAAATCACGGGGATTTCCCTACAACTACAAAGAAAACATGAAAAAAGAATCAAAGAAAATAACATCATTTAAAACAAACAGACAACAACTGAGATAAATGGGAATAAACCTATCTAGAGGCACAAGAGACTTCATAAACTACAAATCACTATTGCAAGAAACAAATCAGAGACCTAAGTAAATTGAAAAAAATATTCCCTGTGTATGGATAAGAAGACTCAACACAGTGAAAATGGTAATTCTACAAAAAAAGCAACCTTCAAGTTCAATGCTAGCCCAATATAGTTAACAAGTGCTTTTATTTCCAATCATATAGTAAAAGCAATTAGTAGTTTATTTGAAATGAAATGTTCTTTTGTTTATTATACTAGTTTATTCACAAAATTTGGATAGATTGTTTCTCACACCAGTTCCTTTCCGTTTCCCAAACCCTGCACCCCACTATCCAATTGTGCAATCCTATAATTAATGAGACCTGGAATAAGCAAAGTACTTCTGAAAAACAACAATTAAGTGGGAAATATAGCACTCCCTGATCCCAAAACCTACTACATAGTTGTAATAAATAAAACAGCATGTTACTGATACAATGATAGACACATAAATCAATGGAACAAAACTGAGGACTCAGAAAGGAACCCATCCACCTAGAGTCAACTTGTATTCAACAAGGAAACAAAATCTGTCCAATGGGAGATGATAACCTCTTCAACAAATGGTATTGGCAAAACTGGGCATCTACTTGCTGAATGCTGAAGCAGGTTCCACAACTCACTCCCTACACAAAAATCAGCTCAAAGTGGATTGAGGGGTAAAGCCCAAAACCATAAAGATTGAAAGAAGCAAAATGGACTACACTTAGAAGGTCTAGCCTATGGTATAAACAGGTTGCAAATTTAGTCAGAAATACCAGGAGAGGACAAAAATCAATGAATGAGACCTTCCAAAAAATAAGTCCCTTTGTGCACTGAGAGCTTTTACTAATAGAGCGAAAGAAAAACCTACTCACTGGGGAAAAATATTTGGCAATGGCATCTTAGACAAGGGTTTCATAATGAAAGTTTACAGAATACTACAGGGTTTGAAGAAGGAAAAGCCTGGTAACTCAATAACCAAATATTTAAAAGACATAGAAAAACTCTTAACAAAGGTAGACATTTACATGGCAAACAGACACATGAAGAAATTCTCTAAATCATTGTCCTTCGGAAAGATGCAAATCAAAACCACAATAACTTATTATCTCACTCAAGTAGCAGTAGCGAATTTAACATAACAGCAAGCAGTAAATGTTGAAGAGAACATAGAGAGATTGGAACTTTGATGCGCTGTTGATATAAAATGGTAGAAACCACTCTGGAAGGTATTTTGGTGTTTCCTCAAACATTTGAACATAGGAATCCCATATGAACCTACACATATTGCACTACTGGGAACATACTCCAAGCAAAACAGAACTGAGACACAAATGAAAATGTATACACCTATCTTCGTAGCAGTGTTATACACAATAGAAAGAAAATAGAAACAACTCAAATCCCCATCAAAAACAAGTGGATTGAGAAATGATGATGGTATACTATGCAGTACTAAGGAGAAAAAAATTTGTAAATTATGATACAATATTCAAGAGTCTGGAGAACATTATATTTACCAAACTAACTCAATCTCATAAGAACAAATACTTCATAAGACCATTATTGCAAAAATTAAGATGTGGGAACAACCATTAATTAGCTCCTTTGAGCTTTACTGGGGGGGGAAAAAAAGACACATCATGAAAGTTTTATATTTTTTTCATCAGGACAAACATTCCAGTATTTAAATGTTCACCTTATTTGGAAACAGCAGCTAGGAAAAATGGTTCAATTTCATTTTGTTCTTTTTTTTGTATAACTTGGTCACAAACCTTGAACAAAAACTGCTTCCTTTTATAGGAAAGATAGAATATATAAATACTGTGAAGTCTACTAGGACAGTCTGCCACTATGATTTTATGTTTCTATTACATTATTAGTTTCCTACATTTCTCCACCAAATACCATACGACATTTTGATGAATTTTGTTGACTCACAACACTTTCCTATTTAAAACCCAAAAGTTAGTAATACATTTCTAAGGATAAAATGCTTCTGCCTTTAAAATAAGATTATTGAATAAATACAATCTTTTCAGAAACCCATTTTCATGACAGGAGCAATTTTTCAGAGAAAAGTTTGCCACATGATCTGCTTAATAAATATTCCCAAAAAAGAGAAGTAAAATGCAATCACGTAACCAACCAAAATTGATTCAGTCCTAACCATTCTCATATATATATTTTAATGTTTGATGCTTGCTTATAAAAAAAGAACTTTTCCTTTTGGGAACAAAGAAACCATTTTTCTCATGAAATATTACTTCAAATATTAGATGAGATGTGTTTTATTTTTCTGTCTGTAAAACTGATGGTAATAACCTACTTTTAATATCTTTACAATTCAATTACAAAGGTGCTATCTGTGATGTTATTTAATTACTTGCTTAATTACAATGGGAGGCTCTTCCAAAGTCTCATATCTATAAGAGAAACTTGTAGACTGGTCAATGTTTGCTTATAAGAATAACTCTTTGTAAGACAGATAACTTAAAAAACATTTCAGCATCACTCTCATCACTAAAATCTCCTTGAAAAGGAAGATTACTTGAAAGATTATTTTAAAGAATAAAATATACAGCATTCTGATTTTGAAAGTTGTTTTTTTTTTAAAGACAAAACAAAACTGGGAAAATTTTTGGCTAGCCCCAACAAAGAATATCCTTGGTTGAAATTTTGTGAAACAGACCAAAAATAGAATAGGAGACCAAAGCAAGGAGAACACAGATGACATTTACACAAGTTCATTTTATAGAGCAAAATTATATAGAGAACTTCATGACAAGGTCAGAAATCTGTTAACTCTGACAAATAGGGATGTAATTATTGGGATGTACTAGTGACTCCTTGATTTTTCCACTACCCCATCTTCATGGAAATGGATGAGTTATCCTGTTTCTTCTCTCCAATTTTATAGTGACTGTATGAATGAGAGAGGTGTTTTAAACCATGTAGTATTCCCTTAATCTGTTAGGACAATTGCTTCTTGGTTTAGTTATAGGTGTCGCATAAGCACAATTAAGTGTCCTGAGATTCCCATTCTTCATATTAAATGCAATGATAAAACAAGTTTTGAAGCTTGTCTTCTTTGGGGCAGAATAATTCCATTCTCTGTATAGGAATGCATTGTACGGTACTGTTTATTCTTTAACCCTGTACTATATTGACTTTGATAGGTAAGGTAGAAAACAAACATTCTATGCTATAATGGAGAATCAGGCCAATATGATGTGGCAAGAAGAATAAAGTCTTAATGGTCATGTAAATAAACTGGAGAAAGGAGAAACCAGTGTAAGCAGAGAAAGGCTGTGACTTGGTAGAATACAGTCCTAGATTTTTGTTGAATAAAAATAACAACAAAAACCCTTGAAAGCTTCTAAGATTATTGTTACTATGTGCTGTCAAGTCTACCTTAACTCATTATGACCCTATGCACAATAGCTCTGAACCCTGCTCTATCCTGAGCCCAAATCACTGTCTCTGACACGCCTATCCTTATTGTCCCAGTTACTGTATCAGTTCATCTCATCTGGAATCTTCCTCTCCTGTGCTGTCCCTCCACCCTTCCAAGTATGACACCAGACTCTAAGGACTTATCCTTGCTGGTATCATGCCCAAAGTATGTGAGACAGAGCTTTATAATCCATGCCTCCAAGGAGCAGCTCGTCTTCACCTTCTCCAGGACATGACTATTAGTTCTCTTAGCAGTCCATGGTATGTTCAGTACCCTTCTCCCGCACCACAACTAAAAGGAATCAATTTTTCTTCTGTCATTTTTGTTTATTGTAAAGCTCTTTGATGCATAAGAAGTAATTATAAGATGATTGGTCAGGCAATACTACTGTAGTAAAGGGAGATGACTAGATTGGTAGACTACAGTTTAGAGATTTGGTTCTTTAGAAATAAAGGGAATTAGCAGTGATAGTTAAGAGCAGGACTAAAAGAGAATCCTACAATCAGAAGGCAACTCCTAAAGAAATATCACTTTGCTTTAAACAGCAGATGGTTGATTAAACTTCATAAAGCACAAGATTTGCCTTTAAAACTTCAAATGTGATTATTTATTTCTTGCTAAATTTTTTTAAAAATTTTCAGCACAATTAAAGGCCAAACTCCCTAAAATGGTTTATTTACTTCATAACCTGAACAATATTTACACATTTGTCTGCCTCCTTTTTCTTTGTTGGGACTGATGAAATATCAATTGCTATGTTTCAACAAACAGATGCAGCTCTGGACATGCTCACTAGTCTATGCCAAAAAATTTGGAAGACTATTTCCTGGCCAACTGGCCAGAAGAGATAAATATTTGTTCCCATTCCAAAATGAGGGGATCTAACAGTGTGAAAATTATCAAGCAATATCATTAACATCACAATAAGTAAAATCTTGCTTTAAAAAAAAATAATCCTGAATAAGGCTTCCAAAAAGAGCTTACTGAAATTCAAGCTTGACTCAGAACATGCTATGGAACAAGGATATCATTGTTGAAGTCAGATTGATCATGGCTAAAAGCCAGTAATACCAGAAAGAGATATAATTGTGGCTTTTTTTAACTATGGAAAGGTATTTGAATGTGTGGATGATAACAAATTATAGAGAACATTGGGAAGACTAGGAATCCCAGAAAACTTCATTATTCCCATGAAAAACCTATTATTAAACTTAGAAGCTGTAGTCTGAACAGAACAAGGAAACATTGTATGGTTTATAATAAACAAAGTTGTGTGTCACAGTTGAATCCTTTCTTCATACCTGTTCAACCTATGTGCTAATCAAACCATTAAAAAAGTAGAAATACATGAAGAGGAATGTGGCATAAGGATTGGAGAAAATCTCGTCAAAAGCTTGTATTATGCCTGTAACATAATCTTGCTTACTGAAGGTGAAAATTACTTGAAACGCTTGCTATAGAAGATTAACTACTACAGTCTTCAATATGGATTACATCGCAATGTCAAAACAAAAATTCTTGCTGCTGGATCCACAGACAACATTGTATTAGGTGGTAGAAATATTATAATTGTCAATTATTTTATTTTACCCAAAATTAAGACCCAGAGTAGCAGTAGTCAAGAAATCAAAAGACATGCTGTCTTGGAAAAAATCTGCTATCAAGGATTTCAGCAAAGTACTAAAGAGTAAGGATGCCAGTTTAAAGACTAAGGTGCATTTAATCTAATCCATGGTTTTTAGCAACTAGATTCTACGCATCTGAAAGTGGGATAATGAATAAGGATGACAAAAGAATTGATGCCTTTTTTATTGTAGTGTTGAAGAAGAATACGAAATGTCCCATGGAATGCCAAAAGAACAAATCTATCTGTCTTAGAAGAAGTGAAACCAGGGTGTTCCTTAAAGGTAAGGATGGTGAAACTTCAACTCATATATTTTGGACATGTTGTCAGAAGGGACTAGTTCTTGAAAAAAGATATCATGTTGGGGAAAGTGGAGGATCAGAGAAAGAGAAGAAGATCATCAAGATGCATTGGCACGATGACTGCAACAATAAGCCTGAGCATATCTAAGATTGCCAAGATGGGGCAGACTCGGACAAGGTTCAGATATGTTCCTTGTACAATCTCTTTGAGTCTTAAAGTCCACAATGGCATCAAATAACAACATGTTGTAAGTATCTACCCTTAAAAGGAATGAGTTTGGAATGTCCTATTAGAAACAGCTCCGGTGGCATTGTGTTCATATATTGGACTTTTAACTGAAAATTTATTGTTTGGATTCTACCAGCTATTTTGGTAAGAAAGATGAGCAATCTCATACTGTTGTGATGTATAGCCTTCGGAAGCTAGAGTCAGTTCACTATGAGTCAGAATTGACATGTTGTTAGTAGCTAAGGTCAAAGTATTAGAGTTAAGCACTTTGAACATTCCTGGTTATTTTTAAATACTGGTTAATAACCTTCCTTTAACACAAATTACATGCATGATGTCCTTAAATGTTAATATCATATTCTATTTTCTTGACGATAATCAGAATAATGGTGTAGGAACTTTACAAGTTTGGAGGAAAATCTGCTATCAAATCTCACATTATAATAATGTTAATTAAAAACCAGATTACTAACTTTATAGAGCAAGCCTACGGTGTCAAAGAAAAGAAATCAAAGTCTAAGGAAATAGTAAATTGAAGGAAAAAGAAAAAGACAGACTGGAGCCTTATAGAAATAAAAAGAGCACAGTCAGTGTTCTTAAATTTTTAGGGTCCTCAATCCTGTTGGATAGTTGTTCGATGACAATGAGCTCATTTTGACCCATAAGGTCATATCGAGCTGATTAGAGCTGGCATAGGCTATAGTCCTTAGTACAAACAGTTGTTGTTAGGTGCTTTTGAGTTTAGTAAAACTCATAGCAACCCCATGAACAAAATATCTGAGACCTGCTCTATCCTTCACTATCCACTTACTTGCAGGCACATAGGAGCCCATTGGAGCAGTCACCATGTCAATCCACCTGCTTGAGGGTCTTCCTTTCTTTCGCCAACCCTCCTCCTTTCCCAGCAGCATGTCCTTCTTCAAGGAATAGTCTCTCCTAGCAACATGTCCAAGCCATATCCATTCTTGCCTCCAAAGAGCACTCTGGCTGCATCCTCTTTAAGTCATACCTGTTTGCCCTTGGCCATCCATGGGATGTTCAGTGCTTGTCTCCAAAATCACAGCTAAAAGCCATCAATTCTTTTTCTGTCATCCTTACTCATTGTCCAGCTCTAAAATGTATAGCAAGTAATCAGAACAATTATGGCCTAAATCAGATGTACCTTAGTCCTCAATCTGATTACCATTGCTCCTCTATAATTTGGAAAGGGCCCTAACAGAAGACTTTCCCAATGCAATGTATCTCCTTATTTCCTGACTGCTGGTACCAATGGTGTTAATTGTGGATCCAAGCAAGATGAAGCTGTTGACAGTTTCAGTCTCCTCTCCATCCATCATGATGAACAAACGGCACATCGCTGTATATGTTCATCATATGTTCATCTCAATGGAGTGGTTGGTGGTTCAAATCATTAAGCTTTCAGTTAGCAATCAAAACTTGATAAACACTTATCACAAGGGCTCCTTTTGCTAAATAAGAGGAGCAGAAAAATTTATCAAAAGGTAAGGAGGGTGGAGGGACACTAGCAAATACAGAAATATCTAAATTTAATTTTTTCCCCTAGAGAATTAAGTTAGGACATAAGATGTTCGTTCATAAGTTTCTGTACTCTATCCATAAGCCAATCTAAATATTAAGTTTCCTATCTCATCTCGATCTCTTCCAGGAACAAATAGCAGAATGTGGAAACTACAGAACAATCTCACTGATTTCACATGCAAGCAAGATTTTACTGAAGATTACCCCAAAACGACTGGAACAGCACATCAAGAGAGAACTACCAGAAGTCCAGGCTGGGTTTCGAAGGGGCCGTGATACTAGGGACATTGTAGCTGATGTTAGATGGATCTTGGCTGAAAGAAGGGAATACCAGAGGAATGTCTATCTGTGTTTCATTGACTGTGCAAAGGCATTTGACTGTGTAGATCAT
>NW_006399767.1:5153155-5169820 GCF_000299155.1 Elephantulus edwardii | reverse complement strand
GTTTAGGGCTGTTGTACATATGGTCGCTATGAGTCGTAAGCGACTCGACGGCACATAACAACAACGTCTCATCTCAGGAGTAGGTAGGGATCAGAATGCTGGAAGGAGGCAAGGATCAAGTTTTAGGTTACAGAGAATATATCAATCACAAGAATGAGCAGAGAAATCTAATATTGTGAGGAAGGAAGGGATTCCCTACATCAGGACAACTAAAGGCAACAGCTAATATCCTGTTTAGGGAATTGATGTGCCTGACCTAGATGTTCCAACCAATTTAAGGTAACCGTATCTTTGATAGTGCCTAAAACTAACACCAGGTGATGTTTGATGGCAGGAAGGGCTGTCTATAGAAAAGAAAAGGGAACTAGGCAGCATGTAGCTAGATAAAAACAAAAACAAAGGTTTTCCAAATCAGTTTGTGTTAAAGTCACAAGGAGTGAGAATTATGTATGCATTCAATGATTATGGAAATAGGAAAGATGAAATAACTAAAGACAAAATTAGAGCCAGTTCATAGAGTATTATTAGTTAAGAATTATTAATGTAATCTTATGGAAATTGAAGTCATTTATTTATTAAGCAATACAATTACATAGAGAGCAGCACACTCTGAATCTCTGGCCAAAACTGGCTAGTATGGGGACCTTTAATATCAAAATTTCCCTGTACCAGATAAATAACCAACCAAAATCTCCCAGTACCCACATATTTGCCACTACTTAAAATAGTAACAACTTAAATGAATTTCAATAATACATATTATTTCTTTGTGTGTATGTGTGTGTTTTTATTAAATTTTACTAGTTTTAATGAATATTTACAGAGATTTTGGGTTTTCATTCATTCATTGTTGCACTGTTTTCTCCACCCTCATCCCCAGTTCATTCATATTATTTCTATAATTAAAGAATAAATTAAATGCAAATAGTGTTGAATAACAACAAAAGTAAGATTATAATATATGTATTATGTATATTTGTAACATATTACGTAATAGAAATGGGGAAGTTTGGCAACAGTTTCACCTGGTAAGATGATAATGCAAAGTTATTATAATAGAATTCATATCCAGTGCTATATGTTATAAATCACACTAGGCCAAGAGACAGACAAAATGTCCATATTTCAGAGATATTTCAGAGAAGTATTTGCCACTGGAATATTGACTTAATATCCCTCGCTTTTTAATTTGTGAGAATTGTTTTTTATTTTTTATTTATCATGTCCCTGTTAAATTTAAAGAATAATTATAGAAACAAACATAAGTACATATAGGGGAGGATACTTATAGTGCAGTGAATTATTTCATGTGGCCCCTAAATCATACACATCATTGTTAGGTGTTTGCAACCAGAGTGTGCTTTATAGCAACCCTATAACAATGGACTTGAAGCCAGCCCATCCTATCTGTGCCATCTAGTTCATTATTGTAGTTATTGTGTCAGTTTATCAGTTTGAGTGTCTTCCTGTCCTTTGCCATCCCTCCACTTTTCCAATCATGATGTCTTCCCCAAGAAATAGCCTTTTTTAGTAACATGTTCAAAATGTGTGAGATGAAACTTTATTATCTTTGCCTCCTAGGAGCACTCTGGCTGCATTTTCTCAAAGACATACTGTTTGTTCTTTTGGCAGTACATGGCATATTCACTACTCTTCTCCAACACTACAGTTCAAAAAAATCAATTCTTCTTCTGTCATCCTTATGCATTGTCTGGTTCTTAGATGCATATCAAGTGACTAAAAGGACCATGTTAGTCCTCCTAATGCAATATATCCCCTGATCTCCTAACTGTTGCAGACTGAGGGGAAAGTACTTTTATGATTATTAATAATGAGACAGACTACCAAGAATGAGATAGAGCAGAGAGTATAAAAACAGGGGGCCAATCGTTCTCATGACTGAAGGCCTCAAGCCATGCCTCTCTGGGTATTTATTGAGAATCATAAGGAAGGTAAACAAAGGAAAATCATAAGGGAGTACAAACCAAAAACAAGGGATCATGGGGAGGTCTTTTGCAGATAAGGTCAAGTTCCTCTGTATTGTTTACCTTATGCTTATCTCAGGGAGGGATTTCAGTAAATACAAAGAACAATGATGACTCTTAGGAAATGCCTTAGTGCCACAGGGTGAATACTAGCTTGTATTAAGTCTCCCTCGTATCCTGATATAGCATTTGGTTTATTATTAATATTAAATTTGATATTCAGCTTCCCACACCTAACTACTGGTATCAAGACCATTGACTGGGATTCAGGCAAGATAAAGTCATTGACAGTTTCAATCTTTTTGAAAATTCACTAATTTTAATTTTGAAAATTAAAAATCATACATAATCTTTGTTATTCCTATCACATGTCTGGTCTAAAAAATTAATTTCTATCTCGTCTGAACCAATTCATAAGTGGCACTTCAGTAGATTTTCAGAGTCTGAAAATCACACTGAAGGAGATTGTACTTATTTCCCATGCAAGATTGCTGATGGATTCCAACAACCAGAAAAGCACTTCCTTTAAGTTATCAATACAACCTCCTACTCACTAGGCTATCAGAATTCTCATATGATTGGTTGTTGTTGTTGTTGTTATGTGCAGTTGAGTTGCCTGCAACTCATAGTGACTCTATGAACAACTGCTCTGATACACCTGCCCCTATTACCCCAGTGTAACTGTGCTATCTCATGCAAGGTCTTCCTCTCCTGTGTTGTCCCTCTACCTTTCCAAGTATGATGACCTTCTCCAAGGATTGGTTCCTGTTGGCAACATGACCAAAGTATGTGAAACAGAGCTTCAAAATCTTTGCCTCTAGAGAGTAACTTGATTTCACCGTCTCCAGAACAAACCTGTTTGTTTTCTTGGCAGTCCATGGTATATGCAGTACTATTCTCCAGCACTACAATGTAAATGCATCAACTTTTTTTCTGTCATCCTTATTCACTGTCCAGCTCTCTGATACATAGTACATAACTATGCAGATGTGGATCAGACATGTCTTAGCCTATAGACAGACATCATTGTTTCTCAGTACTCTGGAGAAATAACTGACAGCAGATTTTCCTAAATAAGGGTGTCTTTTGATTTCCTGGCTACTGGTGCCAAGAATATTGATTGTGGAACCAAGAAAATGGAAATAGTTAACAATTTCAATCTCTTCTCCATCTATCAATGGTGATGCCAATTGGTGCAGTGGTGAGAACCTTTGTTTTCGTAATATTGAGCTTCAGTCCATACTGCAGCAGACACTTCAGGTCTTTCTCCATTTCAGCAAGCAAGGTTATATAATCTGCATAATGTAAGTTATTGATGGGTTTTCCTCCAATTTTTTTTCTGATATCACATTCCTCCTCAGGAAGCCTAGCCTCCTAAATGTTCAATATAAAGATTGAAAAATTACGGAGACAGAATCCATCCTTGACACACTTCTTTCCTGATTTTGAACCATGCAGTGTTTTCTTGCTCTGATCTGATGACTATTTCTTGGCTCAAGTATAGATTTCTAGCTAAAGAGGAGAAAATGGGGGTATAAGGGTACAAGGCCATGACTATCTTTTTCAAGGGCCAGAGGGAGTAAGAATAGCACAGCCACTCACCACCCCAGAGCAGAAAGTAGATAAAGAGCCCATAGCTCATGTCCATGGAGCCTCTAGAGCCCCAGCAGCAGCAAGAGGTTTGTTTATTCATTGCTGACTCACAATTATGGTTCCAACAATGGGGTTTATTAGGGTAGTAAGTGAGGGAGGCAAAGAATGGCTCACAATACAAGTCCAATCTTTAGCCTACTAGTTCCAACACATAATTAATTCTTCAATAAGTACAGGCACTGGTTTTAGTTCAGTAGTCAAGTCCAAATCATTCAGCAAGTTTTGCCTCACAGTAGTTAAAACCAAATCATTCAGCAAGGTTTACCTCAGAGCAGTAATAAATAAATCAGCTTCTTCTTCAAACATCCAGCAAGAACAGTCGAACTTTAATTGTAGCTAGTACAAAAAGCCTTAGGTCACTAGTTGTCACCATTTGTCCAGAGCAATGCCACAGTCTCTTCACCAGCAGGGTCTTACTCTCACCAGGGTCTTGTCTCCATAAACTTTGTTTGCCTCAAGTCTTGCCTCAAGTCTTTCTCTCCTCAAGTCTTGCTCTCCAATATGGGAAGAAGCATTCTTTCCCTTCTCCTAGTCCCATAGCTGATGCTGATTTTTAAGACCATGTGTCTGCAGTCAAGGTAGCTGGAGACCAGAGGCTAAATGGCTATTAAAAAGCTAACTTTTAGTCTAACACCACAGTTTCACATAAGCACAATCAAGTGTTCTGGGATTCCTATTCTTGTTAAGGTGAGCCACAATTTGTTGTGAGCCACAGAGTCAAATGCCTTTGTGTAGTCAATGAAACACAAACAGATATTCATCTGGTACACTCTGCTTTCAGCCAACATCTGTCTAACGTTGGCAATGATGTCCCTAGTGCCATGGCCTCTTCTAAACTCAGCTCATATTTCTGTAGTTCTTTTGTGATTTACTATTCCAGTAGGACTATGATAATCTAAGAAGCTCTGGTGGTCTAGTGTCAACTCAAAACAGGTGGTTCACTTACACTAGTTGCTTTGTGGGAGAAAGATTGGCAATATCCTCCCCAAATGCATCCTTCATGCTAGTTATAACCTCTGAAAATGCAATAAAGGATCAGCTATAAATCGATTCCTTCTCTACAGCAATGAGTTCACATATGGTCCACAAAGCAGACTGGATAGTTGTGTTATCAATAAGGTAGATGGTACTCTTATGCTGTTAAACTATGCAAATAAGATGAGTTAAATATTAATGTGAGCCGTGGTAAATTTTGTCATCCAATTAGGCCCAAAATAAATCATCCTAGAGACTTGAAGGAAATGAACCCAAGATTCCAGCTGTGAGCCTTTCCTTAAACACAAGACTGAGAACTGTAATACCGGAGTCAGTGACAAGCAGTGGGAGAGAAACAATGGCAACAAGCACAGCAGAACCAGGAGATTGTTGAGTGACAGACATTGAGCTTCTCAGGTCAGAGAGGAAGAAAATTGAATGCCTTTGGGGTAGCAATCTTAGGGAGAAGTAGGATGCCTCCAGGCTTTTGCCAACCCACAAAGGTAGAACCATAGTGAAGTGACAATATGTTGGTTTTAGATATATCACTGATTTGCATACAACACATAGTAACTCTTTGAACAAAAGAGCTAAATTGTGTTCTATCCTGTGTGATCCTTATCAACTCTGACACACACTTGAAACTTTTGCTACAATCACTGTGTCAATCCACATTGAGGGTCTTCCTTTCTTTTGCTGACTCTCCACTGTTCCAAGCATGATGTCTACCTCCAAGGCATAGCTTATCTTAACAATAATCAAAGTATAAGAGATGAAGCTTTGCTATCTTTGCTCCAAGAAGCACTCTGGCTGCTCCTCCAACATATATCTGTCTGTTCTTTTGCTGTCCATGTGATACTCAATACTTTAACACCAAAACTCAAAGGCATCAATCCTCTCTCTCTCATCCTTATTCATTGTCCAGCTCTCAGATGAATAGTAAGTGGTTAAAAAGACCAAGGCCTGAATCAGTATTTTAGGGAGATCCCTTCCGGAAGCTTTGCCCAGTACAATATATCCCTTGATCTCCTGAGGGTTGACAAGTAAAATGTTGAATATGGATTCAAGCAAGATGAAATCACTGATAATTCAAATCCTTTCTCTCTCTCTCTCATGATGTTGCGTATTGGTCCAGTTTTTAGTACCTTTGTTTTCTTTATGTTGAGATGTAATCCAAATTGAAGGCTGTAGTCTATTTTCTGTTTCAAAACTACTTCTCACTTTCAGCAACAAGTTTGTGTCAGCTATATAACACAGGTTGTTGATGTCTTCCTCCAATCCTGCTTTTATTATTCTTCTTCAAAGTCCAGCTTCACAAGTTATTTGCTCAGCGTACAGATTGAATAGGTGTGGATAAAGGGTACAATCCTGGTGCACACATTTTCTGATTTTAAACCATGCAAAGCTCCCTTGTTCTGTCTGAACAGCAGCTTCTTGGTTTAGGTATAGATCTTGTATGAGCACAATTAAGTGTTCTGGGATTCCTATTAGTCTTAGCCATTGCTATGAGCTACACAGTCAAATCCCTTTCATAATCAATAAAAGACAAATAGACATTCTTTTGATATTCTCTGCTTTGAGCCAGGATCTATCTGATACCCTCATTGATATTCCTAGTGTCACAGGCTCTTCTAAATCCTGCCTTAACTTCTGGCAGTTCTCTGTTAATGTACTTCTCTAGCCATATTTTTATTATATTCAGCAATATTTTGCTTGTGTGTGATATAAATTATATTGCTCAGTTATCTCTGCATTCCATTGGATCATCTTTCTTGGGAATGGGAACAAATATAGATCTCTTCCAGTCAGTTAGGAAGACAGCTCTCCTCCAAATTTCCTAGTAAAGACTGCTGAGTGCATCCAGGTATGCATCTCTTACTTAAAACATGTCATCTGACATCCTGTCAATTCCTGGAGCTTATTTTTTGCCACTGTCTTCAATGCAACTTGAACTTCTGTTACCGTGGGCTCTTATTTATATGATGCATCCTGGAATTTTTCAGTGTCAGCTAATTCTTTTGGGGACAGTGACCATGTATCTATTTTTTTGATGATGCCTGAAGTATTCAAGATATTGTCCATAACATCTCTCAATATTGCAACTCGAGCCTTGAATTTGTGTATCAGTTCCTTTAGCCTGATAAATGCTGAGTGATTTCTTCATGGCTTATTAACTGCAAATACTTTTTTAAAAATCACTAGAGGTGATTTTATACATGGGTCAACCTGATGAACTGTACAAGAAACTGTACCATATCTGTGGAAAGAATCATCGAAGAGCTTAATATCAGGAGTCAATAGCTGACTAAGCACTGTCTGTGGCACAGACCATAAATCACTCATGTGCAAATTCAAATTGAAGTTGAAGAAATGAAAACAAGTCTACAAGTACCAAAATGTGACATTGAGTCTAACTCCTCTGAATTTAAAAATAATCTCAAGAATAAGTTTGAGGCACTGAACCCAAATGATGGAAGACCAGAGATATTGTAGGATGACATCAAGGATTTCATCCATGAAAAGATCAGAAGACAGGAGAAATAAAAACCAAAATGGATGTCAGAAGAAGCTATAAAAATTGCATTAAAGCATCAATAAGCCTAAACAAAGAGAGGAAATTCCAAAGTATTAAGAGCTGCACAGAGGATTTCAAAAGGCAGCCCAAATAGACAAAGCAAAATATTGTTTTTAAATGTATGAATGGGTGGAGAACCTGTGGTATATTCACACAATGGAATACTACACAGCACTGAAAAACAAGGAACTCATAAGATATTATACAAAATGGGTGACCCTAGAGGACATTAAGCTGAGTGAAATATCTCAGTCACAAAAAGACAACTGAAATGGGGATTGGGGATACTAAGAAAAGAAGGAATAAATAATGCACACAGCATTGAAACAGATGATGGAGAGAATTGTATAAAAGGAATATGTTGTTGTTGTTGTTGTTGTTGTTGTGAAGTGCTGTTGAGTCGTAGATGACTCATAGTGACCCTATGAACAAAAGGCCTGAGCACTGTTCATAGAGTTTCTGGAAGCAAGCCATTTCAGAAGCGGATGCCACTCCTGCTTCCAAACTTGTTTTAATTGGGAAGCTCCACCAAACACTGTCCGCCATAGGTAACCATTATCATATTTGGCACATCAGTGTCACAGTGTTTAGCATCACAGCAACCATGAGTTACCTCTGTACAGCAATGCACAGACAGTGGTATGCCACCTAGAAGAATGTTTGACAGAAAAACAGTGTGAACCCGGCCTGAGGGCCGCAGATTAAAATCATCCACCTTGGACCTGATAGCATAACTTTTTGTCCACTAGGCCAACGTAGTTGTCTCTATGCTGTCATTGTTATTGTTGTTAGGTGCCATCGAGTTGTAGATGACTCATAACGACCCTATGAACAAAAGGCCTGAGCACTGTTCATAGAGTTTCTGGAGGCAAGCCATTTCGGAAATGGATGCCACACCTGCTATGAGGAGGTATTTTTGGCATGACAAGAGTCCAGAATAAGAGCTGCATATTAAAGTGGTCTGGCGGGGGTGACTGTATAAGAATGAAAGAACTTTTTTCCCCAAAGAAAAAAGTGAACAGGGTGGGGACAGCGAAGAAAAATGTGCAACAATGAATGAATAGAAATCCAAGTTCTTTATAAACTTTCACTAAAATCTCAATTAAAAATGTGCAAAGAGCTGGAATCAGTGACATAGGGCCTCAAAAAAAAAACCCCACTAGGCCCACTTTGAAACATTTTACTGAATAGGGCAGAGGTAAAGGCCACAGAGACTGGAGGCCACATAGTGGTTTGCCTGAAGATATAGCTGAGAAAAAAGGAGGTCTTGAGTGATAAACTGAGTGCTCCTGATCTTGAAGTGTTGCCTTCCATCTAGGGAACTCTGGTGGCTTATTCAATAGAGAGATGCTCTGCTAATCTAATCCAAATGCAGGACCTATCTTGTGGTTTGATCTCCAAATTCTCATCATCAGGCATTTAGTCAAACATCATGATAGATGGAGAAGAGACAGAAATTATCAATTACTTCATCTTGTTTGAACCCATAGTTAACATCCTTGGCATCAACAACCAGAAAACTAAAAAAAAAACAAAACTCCATATTACATTGGAAAAGTCTACTGTCAGGGACCTCTTCAAAGTGCTGAAGAGCAAAGATCTTAGTTTGAAGACTGAAATGTATGTAATTCAAGCCATAGGATTTTTTTATCATTTTCTGTATATCTCAGATGTGGATAATGGATAAGGATGACAGAAGAATTGAAACCTTGGAGTTGTGGTGTTATAAAAAGTGCTTAATATCCTATGGACTGCCAAAAAGAGAAAGATTCAAAATACTTTTCCAAGTATGTTTTGGGAAGACATACTAATTTTACTTTCATTATTCCAGAAAGCCAAGGTACTCCTTGGAGGCAAAGACAATGAATTTGTCTGACACACTTTAGGTATGTTGTTAGGAGGGAAAAGGACATCACACGTGGAAAGGTAGAGAGGGAAAAAAAAGAAGAAGAAGAAGAAGAAGGGTAAGACTCTTGACATAATGTATTGACAAAATAACTGCAATGGTGGGCTCAAGTGTGTCAGAGTAGATGAGGATGGCACTGGTGATGGCAGGGTTCAAATCCACTGTTAGAGTCACAATGAGCCACGATCATCTGATAGCCTTAATAAACAATAGTAATCCCCACACCTGTGAATTTAGTCTGAGCTTGTGTGATCATTGTGACAATTATTGCATTCACTAGAGAAGCACTGTCATGGGAGGAATAGTTGGTGTCAGATATCTTTTTAAATATTTTATAGCACTTGGGGCACAGGATGAGGCATGTCCTGTGTCATAGGACTTATGTAATAATAATTGCCCTTGAGATGTTGTTAATGAGGATTCTTCTTCTTTGTGAAATTAAGAGATATCTGTTGTCACCATTTTAACAAACATATAATTTTTATAATACTGAAAATCCTGTTATGTTTAGAATATTATGAAAGATGGATATATTTTAATGGACCAGAATTTGAGAGAGGAGGACTGTGGGGTACGAAAGACGAATTAAGCAACTAGTTTACAATGCAGAGGAATACCCTGAGGAAAGCAAGCAAGTTACTTTAATCCATTCTCCTTGCAAATATGCTAAAAACAAACCTCTTATAAACAATTAATGTTATTTGCTTGTCAGATTGTTTATATAATGCTTTTAATATGATGTCCTTGGGCTAGGAGTGTTTGTGGCAATCATACCAGGAATCTATGAATTTATAATATACAACTCTCTACAAAATGTCATTTAAATCATGTAACTCTCTGCGTGTAAAACAGAAGTGTTTTATAATCTATGTCAGGAATAGGTAAACATTTTCTGTAAAATAACAATAAAACAATATCAGCTTTGAAAGTTATTCATTCTCTGTCACAACTATCACTTCTGCCATGGTAGGACAAGGAGAGTCATAGGTAGCACATACATCAATTAACTTGATTGTTCTAATAAAATATTATTAACAAAGCAGATGGCAGGTAGAGTTGGCCCATATGCTACAGTTTGCCCATTACTTCTCTAACTAGATGTCAGTTAAAAGATTAAGGTGCACCTGCGCAAGGCCTTAGTATTTTTAATTGTTTCATGTACATGTGAAAGTTGGACAACAAATGTGAAAAGCTAAAGGAGAAATTATACCTTGAAATTGGGGTGCTAGCAAAGAGTATATAGAATAGTCTTAAATTTCCAAAAGAGCAAGTAATTTGTCTTGGGTGAAGTGCACCCACAGTGCTCCTTACAGAAAAGGAGGAGAGAATTTATCTGATGTTTTTGGGCATTTTATGATGAAGGAAGAGTCCCTGGAGGACATCATGCTTAGAAAAGTAGAGGAGCAGTTAAAGAGAGAATGATCCTCAATGAGATAAATTGAGACAGTTACGGCAACAGTGGACCTGAGCATTGTAGAGATTGTAAGGACAACAAAACTTAGAGCAGGGTTGTGATCTGCTGTTCACTGAGTCACTATTAGTTGTAGGAAACTCAACTTCTGTACCTACAGACAATTCTAACTGGTTTAACTAGTTCCCTTTGCATAAGTGATATAAACAGCTCAGAACACCCACAAAATAATTTTTCTTAAATTATATGTATATAAAAAGGTGCTGTAGAAGGGTATTGAATATATCATGGACTATTGGAGAATTAACAAGTTCAGCTTCAAGAGGGGGAAAACAGGCTCCTCTTGGAGGGAAGGATTCTTAAGCTCCATCTGACATATTTTTGGCATGTTTCAAGGAGTGACCAGTCCTTGGAGAAGGACATCATGCTTGGGAGAATGGAGGAACAACGCAAGAGAGGAAGACCCTCAAAGAGAAGGCTTCACTCAGTGACTAGGGTAATGGGAGTAGGTGTGTCAGAGACAATGAGGTTGGCTCAGAATAGAGCAGGGTTCAGAGCTGTTGTACATAGGGTCACTATGAGTTGCAAGAGACTCAAAGGCACTTAACAACAACAACTTGTATAAGAGAGCACTGGACAAAGGAGAATAAACAACATGGGAAGAAAAAGCTCAGGAAGTTATGCTATGAGTTTTTGACCACCTCTTGCATTGACTGTTGTTTTAATTATTTGAACCTTCTCCAGTACAGTAGGGAGCTCTCGTGGCCTAGTCATCAGGGAGTTGAGCTAAAAACCCAAAGGCAGATAGTTGGAATCCTCCAGATGATCTTAAGGAAAAAGATGAGTCATCTCTTCCCTTGCAATTTATAGCTCCCAAAACCCCACTGGAGTGTTAATGGGAAATAGGATCTGACTCAATGGCAAAGAGTTGAAAGTTATTATGTAAGGAAGGTCTGGGTTATGTAGTGCATTGTATAATGTTGGTGCAAACCTACTAGCTATTCCTTGAGAGAAAGATAAGCAATTGCCTCTCTGAAAGATTTATAGCCTCAGAAAATCACACAGGTTTGCCATGGGTTTCAATCAGCTTGAAGGAAGTAGGTTTGGTTTGGTGTACTTACCAATGAGTGGATTTGACTCATAGTAGCCTTATGCTGTTGTAGTCCTCGATAGTTTTCCAGTGGGTGAAGTTGGTTGTTTGGGATTTCTTCTCAGGTCTTTTGGAGATAAGCTTTTAAACTTTATGCTAATAGCTGAAAGTATCAATAATTTATGCTGCCCAGGGACTGCTACTTGAATAATTAAAATAATTGTTATTAAATGATGTTAAAAATTAAAAAAATATTATGAAACTTATTTTTGAATGCATCTGTTATCTAGTGCTTGTTGTTGTTGTTGTTGCTGTTAGGTGCCATTGAGTCAAGTATGACTCATAGCGACCTTATGAACAAAAGATCTGAAACTAGTCCTGTTCTGCGTCATCCTCACACTTCCTGACACACAAGAGTCTATTGCAGCTATCACTTTATCAATCCATCTGGTTGAGAGTCTTCCTCTCCTTTGCTGATCCTCCACCCTTCCTAACATCATGTCCCTCACCAAGGAATAGCACCTCCTAGCAGCATGTCCAAAGTATGTAAGGAGAAGCCTCATCATTCTTGCCTTCAAAGGAGCACTCTGGCTGCACCCTTTCCAAGACTCAGTTATTTGTTTTGTTAGCTGTCCATGGATGCTCTTCTCCAACACCAAAGCTCAAAAGCACCAATTCTTTTTCTGTCATCCTTATTCATTGTTCAGGTCTCGGATGTGTAACTAGTAATCAGAAAGACCATGGTCTGAATCAGACATACCTTAATCCTCAAACTGACATCACTACTCCTCAGTAATTTGGAAAGGCCCTTAAATGCAAATTTTCCCATTGAAATTTGTCTCCTTATCTCCTGACTGCTCATATGAAGGGTGTTAATCATGGACCCAAGCAAGATGAAGCTGTTTGACAGTTTCAATCTGCTCTCCATTCATCATGACACTCACTGTCTGTCAGTCCAGCGTTAAGAATCTTTTTCTTCTTGATATTGAGATGCAATCCATTCTGAAGGCTACATTCCTTGATCTTCTGCAACAAGTGCTTCAAATCCTCCTCACTTTCATTAAGTAAGGTTGTGTCATCTGCATAATGAAGGTTATTGATGAGCCAACCCCCAATCCTGATGTCACATTCCTCTTCACAAAATCCAGCTTCTCAGGTAATTTGCCCAATATATAGAATGAACAGGTATGGAGACAGAGTACATCCTGACACACTCCTTTCCCAGTTCCAAACCATGCAATGTGCTCGTGCCCCGTTAGGAATTACCTTGTGTCATTCCATTTTATGTAGAGCTATAACTCTCACAAATGCCAGAGCCTTCAAAACATGTCTGTTGTTGTTGTCGTTTTTGCACGCCATTGAGTTGGAACTGATCCATTGCTGACCCTCCCATGAGTTTTCAGAGGTAGTAAATCAAATAGGAAGAGATTGCTTATCCTCTTCCATCAGAGTAGCAGCTGGGAGATTCGAACCACGTGCCTTTGGTATTGCAGTGCATCTTCTCACCACAAGGCCAGCAGAGCTCTGTGTCTAGTAAATAATAATATTTTATATGTACACTGCCAGCATTTTTACATTGTAATGTCCATATTAATAGATGTATCTTTTAATAACAAACAGGTTAATTAAATAAGTGTTGATAGTCTGTTCCATCCTTAGCCAACTCTGCTGGTGGCATAGTCTGTAGTGCGTTGAACTGCTAACCCGAAGGCTGAGATTCTCCAGTTTGGAATTCATCAGCTTTGAAAACCTGATAGAGAGTGCTGGGGTCAGAATTGGCTTGACAGCTGTGAGTTGAGCTGAGCATATTTTATTCATTTAAAATATGAAGCCACAGCATCTTTACCATTGATAAAACTCACAACAGACCAGAGAACAGTTCACAGGGGTAAGTAGCATCTCTTTAAATGTAAGAATAACATTTTCTAATAATCTAGAAGGGTAAGATGTTTGGTCCAATAAAATACTTATCAAGGCAAGATACTGCCATATGTACATATACAAATGTTATGCCATTGAAATAAAGTAGTCCCTTTTCACATCTGAAAGATATTTTTCACATAGCATTCATCTATTTTATTATAATTTATGCAAGCAATTGTTACTTTAAGTCTTCATTAAATCTTAAAAATATGAGAAATACTAAAACTACCAATAACTTAATTTTTCTTGGATCTACAATCAATGGACATTGAGTCAGGAAAGCAAATGGCGTATTACATTGGCAGGCATCTATAAAGTGTTATAGGCCAAGCTATCATCTTGAGGACTAAAGTGTACCTCACACTGCCCATAGCATTTTTAATGATTTCATACTCATATAAAAGCTGGAAAATTAATAATAAAGGTAATGCCAGCAAAGAATATTGACTATATTATGACTGTCAGAATAAATTATCTTTTTATATTTAGTCAATCTTTTGAGATATAAAAGAGATTAAACACAAGTTAGTAAGTAAAGATTAGGCAGAGGAGGGACATACCATGCTATAAATCAAATCTCATGAAGATTGGTAAAAGAAGCTCAGAAGAAACAGACTCTCTTCCTAGACCTTCTCTCTCTAGACAAAGAGAGAAAGCCTTTCCTGAGAAAAGCCAGCACCCTAAATCCAGACCTTTAGCTCTGGTGGTCTAGTGCTAAGGAATTGCACTACCAAGCCAAAGGCATATAGTTCAAATCCACCAGCTGCTCCACAGAAGAAAATGGACAATTTCTTCCTATGTCGTGTGCAGCCTCTGAAAACCTCCTGGTGGGTCAGCTATGGGTCAGTTCTAACTCGAGGGCACATAGCAATGTTAACAATGTATTTTTATTAAGTCTAGAATGAACATAAAATGGAAATTCCTAATAAAATATACAACAATAATTCTAACCTTAGGGAGCTCCAATGGGCTAGTTCATTTGGAGTCACACTGCTAACCCAGGTGCAGCATCTCTAGGGTGGTTTGAATCCACCAGTATCTTGATGGGAGGAAGATGAGCAATGTCTTTCCAGGTGATTTGCAGCCTCAGAAATCCAAGAGAGATTCAGCTATAACTTGATTCCTACTCAACAGCAATGAATTTATGAGAGAACATTTCTAATCCTCACTAAAGCAGCACTTTATATAGTAATTTTTTAAAATCTTATTTGTAAAATATTCACAGCTAAAGCCTGGATAAACGTTTTCCATTTCTCAAATGTAAAAAGGGACATGCTTTGTCAGAATCAAAATTTGTCATTTTGATTCTGGTCCAGGCTTCAAATTATTCGTGAAATTGCTGGAGACATCAGTTCAGACTGTAGGAAGCCAATCAATACAATGATTATCTTTAACTTAGGGATTTAATAATGTACCAGGAAATATGAAATGCCCTACACAAAACAAAGTTTGCAAGTATAATCCATAGCTCACAAAATAGCCAACAGCAAGAGTGTACAGCAATCTGGTATTTCCTCTTCTCTTCAATTGTAGTTTTCTAGCTATTCCTGACAGAAATTTTCTAACAGGAAGTTACAGCTAATCCTACAATTATCCATGGTTTATTTACACCATCTTTGTAACACACAAACATTTTTTTGTGTTCTCAAGAAAGTACATCCTTCATTAACGCATTAGAAAATGTGACTAAAAGATCCTATCACTCTCAATTAATTCCAGCTCAAAGGAAACTTTCCATCTATTTCTGAGACAAGAAGACTTTATGAGAGAAGACTATTATTTATTCTATGGAGCATCTGGTGGATTCAAAACATCAATCTCCTGGTTGACAGCTCAATACATAGCACATAAACCCATCAGGGTTCCTTTTATAAAAAGTGATAGTAACACATAGACCATTTTGCATCTTAATATTGATGATTGCCCTTGTGAATTCCAACTCATGGTGACCACAAAGCAGAATTTCTCTGATGGGATTTCAATGCTGTGATCTTCCAGTAGCAGATTACAAGGCCTGTTTTCTAAAACATTTGAGTTGTTTCAAAGCATCAGCTTTTTAGCTGGTCGTCTTGTGTTTAACCATTTTTACCACCTAATACTCCAGACCTATAATAATAGCTTAAATCACAATTTAATAATCTTAAAAAGGCTCACTACACTTTTACAATTGTACGTTATGTGTTTCATATAACTTGTGATTTGATTTCTCCATTTCAAGATGGGGACTTCAATATTATTGAACACTGAGTGAGTTCAGTTTGATAATTTATATTATGTTTTAGACATTTATAACCTCCAATAGTAATATGTATGTTGATATTTTGTACCATTGAGTTGGAACCGATTCACATTTGACTCTCCAGCAAGTTATCATAACTTGCAAATTGCCTTGAGAGGCAGTCCATTTTATCCTCAGACCAGCTGGAAAATTTGAACCAACTGCCTTTGGATTGGTAGTGCAATTTTTTAGACTCTGGGTCACCAGAGAGTCCTGATAGGTATGCAGATGCTCCACTATAAATTTCCCTATGGAATTAAGAGCCACTCACAACTATGGTGGTACGTGCAAATATTTTTTATAGTTTGTTCTAAGAACTAAATATAATTCTGATAATCTATCCTGCTTGGTTGTTATATGT
Organism: Elephantulus edwardii; assembly: GCF_000299155.1. Classification (NCBI taxonomy): domain Eukaryota; kingdom Metazoa; phylum Chordata; class Mammalia; order Macroscelidea; family Macroscelididae; genus Elephantulus; species Elephantulus edwardii. Next base: position 5,153,663 of record NW_006399767.1, on the reverse strand, counting down.
CATCCAGTTGCTTGCGACTCATAGCGACCCTATGTACAAGAGCCCTAAACTCTGCTCTGTCCTGTGCCAAACGCACTGTCTCTGACACTCCCATCCTGATTAACCCAGTCACTGAATCACTCCACCTCACACAAGGCTTTCTCCTACCACGCTGTCCCTCCACCCTACCAAGCATGACGTCTTTCTCCAAGGACCGGTCTCTCCTCACAACATGTCCAAAGCATGTTAGAGGGAGCCTCAGAATCCTTGCCTCCAAGGAGCCACCCGGTTTAACCCTTTCCAGGATGAATCTGCTTGTTTTCCTAATAGTCCATGGTATTCTCGATACTCTTCTCCAGCACCAATGCTCAAAGGCATCAATTCTCCTCCTATCCTCCTTGGTCATTGTCCAACTCTCTGGTGCATAACAAGCGATTGCCAAGACCATGGCCTGTATCAAACGCACTTTAGTTTCCAGGGAGACACCATTGTTCTTCAGTACTCTCGAGAGGTCCCTAACAGCAGACTT
>NW_006399767.1:5148329-5152325 GCF_000299155.1 Elephantulus edwardii | reverse complement strand
GAAATATGTCAATTGGTATACCATCTATTCCTGGGGCCTTATTTTTTGCCATTTCCTTCAAAGCAGCCTGAACTTCTTCTTTCATCACCATAGGTTCTTGCTCATATGTTGTTTTATGAAATTCTTCTGTGTCTGCCAATTCCTTTAGATACAGTGATTCAGTATATTCTTCCCATCTTCTTTAAATACTTCCTGGATCATTTAATATTCTGCCGAAAACATCCTTAATTATATAAAGCATCCTGCTTTGTACTAGAGAAAAAAATTTTCATGGAAGATGCAGTAAAAGTACAAACAGTAATGCTTTAGTGTTAGAATTCATCTGTAGACTGTTAAGCAGACAACTTTCAAAATGTTAATCCTATGGAGCCATTCTAAACTACACTGGGACCACTAGAATTATTCACTGTTTACGCAAGAGCAATGAGGTGTGTTGAATATTTGTAGACAACAAAACCATTATGCCATTCATGACATTAATTAACAAGCTGGTGGTAACTGGAGATAAACATAATGGAAAATTTTTGTTAAAAGCTATGCTAGAAAAAATTCAAACATGAAGGCATTCATAGCAGGCTCTCAAAAAAGATTACCATGAACCACTTTTGGGCAAACAAGAGAGAGAATGAAGGTGAAGTGGATGTTCTGGGAAAATATGTACTAAAAATATTCTAGGAAGATGTAATGAAAATGCTCTCTAAAAGCTATTCAGCTGAACTGTTATTAAGAGAGGTTTGTCAAGAAACAGATGATCAAATATGAAGCAGAAATTGTTTTGTGTTGCTGTTTTGTTGTTGTTGTTTAATATATGTCTGGTCTTGTTTAATATATGTTTGGTCACAAAGAATCCTGTGCATAAAAAATTCCTATTTTAAGGATGTCAGAGCACCCTGTATTTTTTTCCACCTTTGCTACCCAACTAGAATTGCTATATATTGCTATATCTCAATACATTTCTTTTTTCTTGCTCCTAAGAGAAAAAAATTTCTTCTTTGAAACAGACATTTCTGAAATATTGAACTTTGATGTTTGTTTAAATCTATGCCTAGATTTATTCTCAATTAGAGAACACTGATCTTTATTCACAACAACATCTAGTACATGAAGAAAAATTAACACACTTTCAGAAAAAATAAAAAGACATTTTATATAAGTTACCAGTTACTGAGAATATAAATGTATTCCCATTAATTACTATGAAAACAGATGCTCTGAATCAAGAATCTTGACTCAAACTCCATTAAAACAGAAAACTGATTTTACTCAATAAAAGTCCAGAAGCATTTCTTATAAAAATGGTGATTGTTTACCCCATTATCTCAGTAATTGACATTTTAATTCATGTAAAAGTAATAATAGCAAAATTCTAACTAGGTAGTATCACATGTTTATTGTGAACAAGGTAAGAAGATGGAAAGAGTTTTTAAAAGAAAAAGTAAAAATAAATAAATATAAGAGACAGCAAAAAGTCCCTTAGAAATTGAGAAAACAAGATATATCAAAACACTAATTATATAAATGATGAGGTTTTCTGGTTTGGTAAAAATTGGCAGTACCTCTGAAATCATGGTGGTTAGCAATAATTCAAGGCTGAAGCTAAAAATCACCTTTCCTGAGACTGAACTTCAAGCCTCACAATCAATAGCCCCATAAGGTGATCCATAATACCAGATAGGAATGTACTTCCTAGAGAAATATAGAACAGTCAAACAAACAAGATCAAAAGGACAGCATTTGCCAAAGGAAAATGCTTAAAAAGGAGGAAAGGACAAATAAAATGGGCAAATAATTACTAACAAGTTACAACTGCCTGGCCCAGCTGATGGGAAGAGATCCATATTTGTTCCCATTCCAAAAAAAGGTGACCTGACAGGATGTGCATATTATTGAACAATATCACACACACGCAAATTCCTGCTGAAGACTATAAAAAAAAAATGACTGGAACAACACATTGACAGAGAACTACCAGAAATTCAGGCCACTTGGCAGCAGAGTCATTATGGCCAATGTCAGATGGATTTTGGCTGAAAGCAAAGAGTACAAGAGAAATGTCTATTTGTGTTTCACTGACTATGCAAAGGCATTTTATTGTGTGGATCACGACAAATTGTGGGTAACCTTGAGAAGAATGGGAATCCCAGAACACTTGATTGTGCCTATGTGAAACCTACACTTGGACCAGGAAGCAACCATCAGAACTGAGTAAGGAAATTCTACATGGTTCAAAAATCAAGAAAGGAATGTGTCAGGGATGCGTCCTGATAATCTATATGCAGAACAGATCATTCAGGAGGCTGGGTTTTATGAGGAGGATGTGGCATCAGGATTGGAAGAAGACTTATCAACAATCTAGGTAGATGACAAAACCTTGCTCACAGAAACTGAGGACCTTAAGTGTTAGCTACAGAAGGTCAAGGACTATAATCTTAAATGTGGATTGAAGCTCAACTTCAAGAAGACAAAGATTCTCACCACTGGGCCAACTGGCAGCACCATGGCAGATGGAGAAGAGATTGAAGTTGTTAATTTCAGCTTACTCAGATCCACAGTCAACATTCTTGGCACTAGGAGGGAAGAAATCAAAAGACGAATTGCTCTGGGGAAAGCTATTTTCAAGGACCTCTACAAAGTTCAAAAGAGTAATGGTATCAGTCTGAAGATGAAGGTACACCTGATTCAAGTCATGGTCTTTGCAATTACTTCAAAGCATAAGAGAGCTGGACAATGATGCCTTTGAATTGAGGTGCTAGAGAAAAGTACTAAACATACCATGGATTGTTAAGAAAACAAATATGTTTATTCTGAAGAGGGAGAAACGATGCTGTTCCTTGGTTGGAGACAAGGATTTTGAAGCTCCATCTCACTTACTTTGGGCATGTGTACAGGAGGGATGAGTCCTTGGAAATGGACGTGATGCTTGGAAGGGTAGTGGGACAGCACAGAAGAGGAAGACCCCAGATGAGATGGATTGACACAGTAACTTGGGTAATAGGGGTAGGTGTGTTGAGGTCAGTGAGATTGACTCAGGAGACAGTAAGGTTCAGGGCGATTGTACATAGGGTCACTATGAGTCAGAGGTAACTTGGCACATAACAGCAATAACGATGGATATTAATTATTCAATAGAAAACAAATTTGCTTTGTAAATTTACATTCAAATTATAAGAAAAAGATTTTATCATTTTAATCTAGGTGATCATGTGTATTGAAAAAGTTACAATTACATCAAAGTCTGATTTTATTGGATATTGATTTTACTAATCATTTTTTAATCTATTATTATATCTTGTTATTCAATTATTATATCAATCTTTGAAGAAGATATTTTAGTAATGTCTATAAATCCTGGAAAATGTTTTCTTGTTTTTAATAAGGTGACCCAAAGGATTGTGGAAATTATAGAACAATAGCATTACTATTACACACAAATAAGATCCTGCTGAAAATTAAAAATGACTGGACCTACACATCAGCAGAGATCTGCCAGATGTGCAAGCTGGGTTTAGAAGAGGCCATGGCACTAGGGACATCATAGCCAACACTAGGTAGATCTTGGCTGAAAGCAGAAATTACCAGAGGAATATCTTTCTGTGTTTCATTGACTATGCAAAGTCATTTGACTCTGTGGATCACAAGAAATTCTGCCTAACCTTGAGGAGAAGGGGAATCCCAGAACACTTAACTGTGCAAAATCCATACTTGGACCAGGAAGCAATCGTCAGAACAGAGCAGGGAAGAACTGCATAGGAAAGGTCTATGTCGAGGATGCATCCTATCTCCATACTTTTTCTATGTTCAGAGTAGATCCTTCAAGAGGTAAGACTTCATGAGGATGAATATATGCATCAGAATTAGAGGAAGACTCATCAACAACCTGTGTTATGCAGATGACACAACCTTGCTCACTGAAACTGAGGAGAAGATCAGGAATATGTTGCAGAAACCAAGGACTATAGTCTTCAATATGGATTGAGATAACATCAAGAAAACAAA
>NW_006399767.1:5141014-5147924 GCF_000299155.1 Elephantulus edwardii | reverse complement strand
GTCACCCATTTTGAATAATATTGCATGAGTTACTTATTTTTCAATGCAGTATAGTATTTCTTTGTGTGGATATACCACAGCTTCTCTATCCATTCATTTGTTGATGGGCACTTAGGTTGTTTCCAGCTCTTTGCTATTGTGAACAAAGCTGGGTGTGCATATATCTGCTTGGGTGCCAGTTAGGGTTTCTTTAGGGTATATTCCCAGTAGTGGAATTGCTGGGTCAAGTGGTATTTCTATTTGAAACTTTTTGAGAGAGTGTCATACAGCCTTCCATAGTGGTTGCACCATTTTATACTCCCACCAACAGTGAATAAGTATTTTCATTTTTCTGCAACCTTGCCAGCAAGTGATCTCTCCTGCTTTGTTAAATTTTGCTGTTCTTACCGGGGTGAGATGATATCTCATAGTTGTTTTGATTTGCATCTCTCTTAGAGCTAGGGATTTTGAACATTTCTTCATGTATCTGTTTGGCATCTGACTATCTTCTTTGGTGATGTGTTTGATCATATCCTGTGCCCATTTTTAAACTGGGTTATTTACTTTTACCTTTTTGTGGTGCTGGGATATTTTATAAATTGGAAAACTGTGTAGAAAACTCAAGCAAGATCCACACCTCACTCCATACACAAAAACCAACTCAAGATAGATCATGGCCTAGGACTAAGACCAAAAACTATACATTTCATTAAAGAAAAGCTTTGAAGAACTCTAGAAGTCCTAATGCACAACATAAACAGTCTTCCAAGCATCCTGAAAAATCTACAACCAGGAGAGAAGAAATGAATGGGACTTTCTGAGAATCAAATCCCTATTCACATCTAAAAACTTCTCCAACAGAGTAAAAAGGGAAGCCACAGACTGGAAAAAAATATTTGGTAATGACATGTCAGATAAAGGATTTATATGTAGCTTCTTGATAGATGAAGAGAGTGAGATTGTTAATTACTTTAGCTTGCTGGGTTCCACAATCAATATTCTCAGCACCAGCATCAAATCAACACAGGAAATCAAAAGATAAATTGCAAAGCGAAAGTCTGCTGTCAGGGACCTATCTAGAGTACTGAAGAGCAACAATGGCAATCTGGAGACTAAGGTGCACTTCACAATTACTTGCTGTGCTTCAGAAAGCTAGATAATGGCTTAGGATGATAGGTGGAGAATCGACACCTTGGAGTTGTGGTGCTGGAGAAGAGTGTTGAATATACCATAAACTGCCAAGAAAACAAACAGGTCAGTACTGGATAGGGTTAAAACAAACTGCTCCCTGGAAACAATGATATTGAAGTTCTGTCTCATATACTTTGGGCACATAGCCATGAGGGACCTGTCCTTGGAGTAAAACATCCTGCTTGGAAGGGTGGAAGGATGATGCAGGAGAGAAAGGACCTAAATGAGATGAATGGACTCAGTGACTAGAGAAATGGGATTAGATCTGTCAGAGGTGATGAGATTGTCTCAAGATAGGGCTGGGCTCAGAGCTGTTGTACATAGTCAATTGCACATAATAACAACAATATGGTGGATTTGTGAAATCTTAATGACAACATCATTTAAATAAAAACATTTGAGAGATAATTTTATGATAAGTAACTTAGAGATAAACTGAACTAAATTTAGGTACATATGTGGTAGACTAGTGGGTAAAGGGCTGCACTGACATTTCAAAAAAGACAAATGGTCCAAACTCATTAGCTTCCCTGCAGGGGAAAGGTGGGCAATCTCCTCTCATATAATTTGCAGCTTCTAAAATACTACTGAAGGGTCAGCTATGAGTTGCTTCTGAATTGATGGCAATGAGTAATGAGTTAATTAATCATTTAATCATCATTCAGTTAACATTTACTAGTATAGAATATTAGGGAACTCTGGTGGGCTGGTGTTAAGAAGCTGTGCTACAATCTCAAAGGCATGCACTTTGAATTCACAGCTTCTCCGCAGGATAACTATAGGCAATCTCCTCCCATGCAATGCAGTGTCTCTGAAAACGCACTGGAAGGTCAGCTGTGGGTTGATTGCAACTCAATAATACAAAACAACAGTATGTAGCATTGCCTCAAAATATTCAGTAACAATCTATTCACCAAACATAGAGCAATGAAACAGAACCAGAAAACGTAGAAATCAGAAATTAAAATTAGAAATAATTTCATTCAGTTAGAAACACCTGATTAGTTTTACAAAGGTCTAAAAAATAATAAAGAAAATGCACTTTATTCAGCAAATATTATTTGCAAAATCAGACCAAGAAAGAAAAGAAAATCTGAATAGAAACAAGACCCATATTTCAAACCATGTACAAAAAAACAATTTAAGCACTATAGATAAAAAATAAAAATATTAAATTTAAAACTATAAATACTACTAAAGGAACAAATAGCATAAAACTTTGGAGCTCAAATTAGTGATATAAATAGTCTGTCAATCATATTAAAAACACAAGTTTTAGAGGATAAACTAAGTGAATAGAATTTCTCAAAATTAATTCTTTAAAAATAATTTTTTATTGGCATTTTATCAAAAGTTTACAGAAAGGTTGACTTTTCACTCATTGATTCATTGATTCATTCATTCCTCTTTTCAAACTTCCAATACCACTTTGTAATGTACCTCTTATTTTAGATTGTTAAATGCCTTACATGTATTGTCTAATCACACATTCCATTTATACAGTTTTTCTCCTCATCTGTTCTAGTGCAGTGTTCATTATCTATCAGCTCTTCATGTTTCCCCTGAACTCCCGATGTCAGTTCTGTTTTATAACAACTATGTTATATATTATTTGTTCTTTTGTGACCAAGATATTTCACTCAGAATAATGTCTTGCAGACTTACTCATGCTGTGTAGTATTTTGCAATTTTATTGTTTTTCAATACTGTGTAATGCTCCATTCTGTGAATGTGCTGCAGCTTTACTATCCAGTCATTTGTTGACTGGAAAGTTGGGCTGCCTCCATCTCTTCACTAGTGTGAATAATGTAGCAGTAAATATAGATGTGCATGCATGTCTTCGAGTGGTCGTCTGGTTTCTTTAGGATATAATCTTAGTAGTAAGATAGTTGAGTCAAATAGTATTTCTATTTCCAACTTTTGAGTGCTAGACCACCTTCTATAGTAGTTGTACAATTTTACATTCCTACCGGCAGTGAATAAGTGTTACAATCTCCCCTCAATTTCACCAGCACCTGTTGTTTGCTGCACTGTTGAACTTCCCTATTGTTGCTGGAATGAGATGATATTTCACAGTTTATAGACTTACATTTCACTGATAGCTATGTATTTTGAGCATTTCATCATTGTTTATCTGGATTTTTTCTTTGGTCAAGTGTTTGTTTATATCTTGTGCTCATTTTGTGACTGAGTTGTTCATCATCTTTTTTCTTGTTGAAGTACTGCAGTATTCTACAAATTTTAGATATGAACCCCTTATCAGATACGTTAGTAATAAAATTTTTCTCCAGCCTGTGGGCTTCCTTTTTTATTTTGTTGGAAAAGTTTTTTGATGTACATAGGGATTTGATTTTCAGAAGGTCCCTTTCATCTATTGTCTCTTGGTTGTATGTCTTTCACGATGCTTGAAATTCTGCTCATGTTGAGATTAAGAATTTTAGAGCTATTCTTATATTCCAATTAATTTCATAGTCTTTGGTTTATGATACATCTTCAGTTGGCTTTTGTGTATGGTGTACAGTGTGGGCCTACTTCAGTTTTTGCAAATTGTTTTCCAATTTTTCTACTTTTTTTGAAATTATTTAATTTTCCCACTTAACAGATTTTGTCTCCTTGTAAAAAATCGGTTGACCATAGGTAGATGAGTTGGTCTGGATTCTCTATTCTGTTTCATTGCTCTATATATCTGACATTGTACCAATATGATGCTGTCTTAACCACTATGGCTGTGCAGTAGGATAAGATCAGGGAGTGTTTCTCTTTTTCAGTAGTACTTTGTTTATTCAGGGTTACTTTCTGTTCTAGGCAAAATTGGAAATTGTCTTTTCTATCTCATTGAAAACTGCACTTGGCATCTATTACAGAATTTAATTGAACTTGTAGATTGGTTTCAGTAAAATTGCAAATTTTACAATACTAAGTCTTCAATCAACTAAGAACAATCAATGCCTTCAAGCTGTGGTGCTCCAAAAGAGTCTTGAACGTACAGTGGACGCCAAGAGAACAAATAAGTCTGTCTTGGAAAGGGTGAAATCAAGCTGCTACTTGTGAGTCAAGGATTTTGAGGCTTCTTCTCACCTACTTTGGGCATGTGGCCAGGAGGAACCAGTCCTTGGAGAAGAACATCATTCTTGTAAGGGTTGAGGGACAGCACAGGAGAGGAAGACCCTAGATGAGATGAATTGACATGATAGCTGGGGTAATGAGGGTACAGTGAAATTGGCCCAGGATAGAGAAGAGTTCTGGGCTATTACACATAGGGTTGCTATGAGTTTCAGGTGACTTGATAGTACATAAAAACAACAGCATCCATGAGTATGGTATATTCCTCCATTCCTCTCGGTCTCTTTTTTTGTCTTGTAGAAATGTTATATAATTTTCTTTAAAAAGGTCTTTTGTGTTTCTAGTTAGATTTGTTCCTAAGTAAGTCATCTTGTGAATAGCAATTGTAACTGGTATTGTTTTTCTTAGTTCTTTTACTATATTCTCTTTGTTTCAGTAAGGAAACCCAACTGATTTCTTCTTTTTTTAATTTTTGTATGGTCATCCTATTTCTTTCTACTTTGCTGAATTGGTCAATATGTCAAAGAGTTTTCTTATAGAATTTTTAAGAGTGTGCAAGTATTATCATATCATTTGCGTATAGCGAGAGTTCTCTTCTTTGTCAGTTTGGATAACTCTTGTTTTCTTCTCTTGCCTAATGCTCTTGCTAAGACTTCTGATACGATATAGAACAGAGTGGTGTTAGTAGGCGTCCTTGTCTAGGTCTTGTTCTTAAGAGGAATGCCTTTAATCTTTCACCGCTGAGAATAGTGTTGGTTCTTAGTTTTGCATATATACTTTTCATTATACATTTATACTTCTTTTCAATTCCTATTTTGTTGAGTGTTTTAATCAGGAAGGGTGTTGGATTTGTTAAAGGTCTTTTTTTTTGATCAATTGATAAGATCCTGTGGTTCTTTTCTTTGTTAATGTCACAAATTACCTTGATTTTTTTTTTTTAATGTTGAACCATCCTCGAATATCTGTTATGAACACCCCTTGGTCATTATGAATTAATTTTTTTATATAATGTTGGATTCTGTTGGCCAGAATTTTGTTGAGGATTTTTACATCTACATTCATGAGAAAAATTGGTCTATAGTTCTCTATTTTAATAGTGTCTTTAACTGACTTTGATATCAGGAATATGTTTGCTTCATAGTATGAGTCTGAGAGCATTCCATCTGTTTTCTATTTATGAAGTACCTTATTCAGACTTGATGACAGTTCTTTTCTGAATGTCTGGTAACATTTATTCATATAACTATCTGGGCCAGGGCTTTTTGTTGTTGTAAGATTTGGTATGACCTGTTCAATTTCTTCATTTGTAATATGTCTGTTCAGGCATTCTCCTTCAACCTGTCAGTTTGGGTGGATTGTGAATTTCCAAGTATTTGTTCATTTCCTCTAGGTTTTCACATTTGTTTGAATATAGTTTTTCCAATAAAATTCCATTATAAACTTTTTAATTGACTTTATAGTGACACCACCCCTTTCCTCTCTTACTTGAGTTGTATCTTTTCTTTTTTTCCCTTTGTTAGAATTGTCAATATTATTGAATTTTTAAAAGAACTAACTTCAGGTTTTGTTGATAGTTTATTTTTTTGGCTTTATATTTTATTTATGTCGCTCCTAATTTATGTAATTTCTTTTTTAGAGGTTATAGGGTTTTCTTGCACATTTATTTATTTATTTGCTGGAGATGATGGATTAAATAACCAATCTTCATTCTTTCTACCCATTTCAGGTGTTTGTTTACTGGTATGAACTGACCTGTAAGTACTGCTTTATCTCTTTCCCAAAGATTTTGGTAAGTTGTGTGTTTCATTCTCATTTGTTTCAAAACTATGCAAAGGCATTTACTACATGGATCACAGCAAATTGTGACTAACATTGAGAAGAATTGAAATTCAAGAATACTTAATCATGCTCATGTGAAAACTATACTTGGACCAAAAAGAAGTAATCAGAACAGAGCAAGGAAACACTGCATGGTTCAAAATCAGGAAAGGAATGTTTCAGGGATGCACCTTGCCTCCATACCTTTTAAATCTGCATGTGGAACAGATCATTTGGGAGTCTAGGTTTTATGAGGAAGAATGTGACATCAAGTTTGGAGAAAGATTCTTCTATAACCTACACTATGCAGAAGACACAACTTGCTCACAGAAGCTGAAGAGAACATGAAGCATTTGCTGAGTATGTTCAAAAATTGTAGTCTTCAATATGGATTGAAGCTCAGCATCAAGAAGAAAAAGATTCTTACCGCTGAGTCAATTGGCAGCACCATGATAGAGAAGAGACTGCAGTTTTTAACAATTTCAACTTGCTCAGCTCCACAATCAACATGTTTGGCACCAACAGTTAAGAAATCAAAAGGTGAATTGCATTGTTAAAGTGTGCTGTTAGGGACCACTCCAAAGTGCTAAATAGTAATGATCTCAGTCTAGGGACTAAGGTGCCTCTGATCCAGATTACGGTCTTTGCAATTGTTTGCTATGCATCAGAAAACTGGACAATAACTAAGAAGGATAGAAGAAGTATGCTTTTGAGTATTGGTGCTGGAGAAGAGTCTTGAACATACCATGGATTGCCAAAAAAACAAACAGGTCTGTCCTGGAGAGAGCTAAACCAAGTTGCTCTTTAGAAGCAAGAGTTTTGAATCTCTGCCCGTCATACTTTGTACACATGGCCAGGA
>NW_006399767.1:5137873-5139964 GCF_000299155.1 Elephantulus edwardii | reverse complement strand
GTGTGTGTGTGTGTGTGTGTGTGTGTGTGTGTGCTGTTGCTTGTTATTTTGATTCATCCTCTTTTCTGTGGCTTTTCTTGTGAGGACTTCCTTCAGTATTTCCTGTAACATTTGTCTTGTGTTTACAAACTCCCTTAGTTTGTGCTTTTTTGAGACTATCTTGATCTCTCCAGCATATTTGATAGAGAGTTTTTATTGGTACAGTATTCTTGGTAGATAGCTATGTTCTTTGAGTGATATATATCATTACATTGTCTTCTTACTTGGATGGTTTCTGCCGAGACAGCGACACTTAATCTCTTTTACTCTCCTTTATAGATTACTTATTTTTGCCTAGCTGTTTTCAGAATTCTCCTTGTCTTTGAGCCGGGAAAATTTGACTATGATACATCTTCATATTTTTCTTTTGGCATCTATTCTGTATGAGGTTTTCTTAACTTTTTGGATGTATACTCTCTCACTTTTCATGATACCTAGAAAGCTTTCTCTTAGTAACTCTTCTACAAGTTTCTCAGTGCTTTGGGTGTTTGTTTGATTGTTTGTTTTTAATTCTTTCTTCTGTTCTGGAGTTCCAATTATGTGCATTCTATTTGTCTTGATTGTGTCACCCCTTTTTCTTAGGCTTTAATTCGTCTTCCTTTTTTATTCTACTTTTTCCTCTAGCAGAGCAGTGCAAAGGCCTCTATCTTTTATTTCTCTGTTTTTGTGCTCCCGTAGGGAAGAGGAGGACAACTCATCCTGCCAGGAGCCCTGCCTCTCTGGTCCTGTGACAAAGTTCACTGAAAAGCACTCTGTGAAGGTAACTTGCTCTGCCAGTGGTCTTTCCTCTCTAGTCTCCTGCTCGCTGGAATGTTCACCATGAATGTGAAGCTTACCAGGAAAGGTGAATGGAGGAGAATTTATCCCATTTCTGTTTCTTCCTCTCTGGTTCCACAGCAAAGTTCTCTGTTGCTGCAGAAACCACCAGGAAGGGAATTCATTCTGTCTTTGTCTAAGGTCTGAGTAGGAAGTTTACTTTAATTGTGAACTCACCTGAAAGAGAGCTAACCTTGCTTCTGTTTCATCCTCTCATGATGTGAAGATAAGTTCTGTGGGTATGGGACCCCATAGGAAAGAAATTCATTCTGTCTCTGTCTCAAGCCTGATGGGAGATTTGGGTACTCCTCTGGGAGAGAGCTCATCTGTTCTTCTCTGGTCCTGAAACAAATTTATGCCTTTGGAGCCCCCTGAGAAAGGAACTTCTAAAAATTAAACTCTTAGGTAGATTAAAAGACTTCTCCAAAAGAGTGAAAAGAAAACCCATAAAATAGAAGTAATAGTTGACAGCAACCTATCAGACGAAAGATTAGTGACTGAAATTTCCAGAAAGTTCCAACATCTTTTAAAAACCCCCAAAAATCCCCCAAACTAAAGTAACACAATTTTACAATGTGCAAAGGACATAAACATTGCACAAGAGAAGACATTCAGGGGTCAATAAACATATGAGGAAAGGCTCTTATTCATTAACCATTACTCATTGCCTTTAAGATAGAAGCAACTCATAGCTAGGCTTTTCAGAGTATATAAATAGCATAAAAGAAGACTTCCCATCTTTCTTCCTCAGGGGACAGCTGGTAGATTCAAACAGCCTACCTTTGAGTTAGTATCACAAACACATACCCACTAGACTAGCAGAGCTCCTCTCATTAGCCATTGATGTTGTTGTTGTTTCAGTTAAATGCAATTGAGTCACCTAAGACTCATAGTGACCCTATGAGCAATGGGTTTGAATTTTGTTCTCTCCAGTGTGATCCTCATAATTTCTGAGATGCTCAAGACGATTGTTATAAAAGTCACTCAGTCAATCCATCTTGTTGAAGGTCTTCACCTCTCCCTCTCTCTCTGACCCTCCACCTTTCCCAGAATGATGTCTTTTTCCAAGGACTATTGTTGTTGTTATGTGCCGTCGAGTGGTTTGCTACTCATAGCGACCCTATGCACAACAGCCCTAAACCCTGCTCTATCCCGCGCCGACCGCACTGCCTCTGACACACTCATCCCGATTACCCCAGTCACCAAATCAATCCATCTCATAGAGGGTCTTCCCCT
>NW_006399767.1:5130306-5134387 GCF_000299155.1 Elephantulus edwardii | reverse complement strand
ACAATTTCCGTATAAAAATTCAGTTAATTGTATTACATTCATATACTCTGTGCTTCATACAATCATTCACATACATGGTGTCCCATATAATTAATTACCATTGATATATGCCCATTGTAGCACGTTTTTTCAAGTCTCTATCAAATCTTTCCCATTGCCTCCCTCTCCCACCAATCCACCCTCAAAACTCTTTAATTCTAGTCATTTCCACTTCCTTTTTTTCTGCCCCCTTCTATTTTTCCCATATTTCTTTTGGACATTTATACACATCTTACCAGTTATCCTATTTTTATAATGGTTTAATGCAGTATTTATTCTTATGAGACTAAGTTCACTTAGTATGATGCTTTCTGGACTCTCATGTTATGTAGTATTTTGCAAAATCATTATTCATTACTTCTGCATAGTATTCCATTTCTTGAATGTACCACAATTTCTCAATCCATTTGCTGGTGAACATTTGGGCTGTTTATATATTCTTACTACAGTTATTAATTCTGCTATGATCATAGATGTACATATCTACATTTGTGTTTCAGTTCTAGCTACATTTGTGTTTCAGTTCCAATTTTCTTGGTATCTATTCCTAGTAGTAGCTAGATCATATGGGATTTCTAAGTCCAGCTTTTTGAAGAAATGCCGAACTGCCTTCCACAAATGGTTGTACCATTTAAAAATCCCACCAGTAAAACCATCAATAAAACTAGGAATTGGTTCTTTGAAAGAGTCAATAATATAGACAAACCATCCATAAATTAACTAAAGAAAGATAAGACACAAGTAACTCTACTAAGAAACCTAAAGAGATGACATCACAACAGAAATATGTAAAAGTAAATGTATAATAATGGAATATTTTTAAAAATCTATAAAATTTGAAAACCTAGACAAAATTGACAAATTCCTAGAAACCTACACCTTACGCAGACTGACAAAGGGAGATATAGACTACTTGAACAGATTTATCATAAAAAAAGAAATTGAATAGGTCAGGAAAAAAGACATAATTAAAAATAAATAAATAAATACTGGCCCCGATGCTTAATGACTGAATTCCACTAAATATGGAGAGGATTTATCAACAATTCTTCTTAAATTATTTTTAAAAAGTAGAAAAATAAGGAATACTCCCAGGTAAGGAATAATATTAATAGAACAAAATAAATCTTGACGGTTGTGAGGGATGAGTGAAGAGGAGGAAGGGAGAGGAACATGTATTGACTTCTAATGGTTTTCTAATACTTTGAACTTATAGGGGGTAAAATAAAATGTTGTTAATAACTCCTTAAAAATTCATTCTAACAATAATTCAAGTAGTCTTCACAAAATATAATACTCAGCAATCGTTGATAACTTCCTTTGATCCAATTAATTATTGGTAATCCTCCACCTAAGATTACAAATATAATACAGCAGAGGGCAGGTTAAAGAAGGATAAAGGGAAATTCTGACTCTCAGTATTTTTGCTTAATGCCTACATTGAATATGAATAATTCTGCTTCCATTTGTTTTATATAAAGGAGTTAAAAATAATTCACTTATTAGATAAGATAAATGCAGGTGACACAACCTGCTTGCTGAAACTGAGGAGGAAGGACCTGAAGTGCTTGCTGCAGAAAGTAAAAAACTGCAGCCTTAAATATGGATTGAAACTCAATGGCAAGAAAACAAAGATTCTCACCACTGGGACGTCTGCAGCATTATGATTGATGGTAAAGAGATTGAGATTGTTAACAGCTTTTGATTTCTTTGTTCTTCAATCAACACTCTTGGTACCAGCAGCCAGGAAATTAATTACATTGGGAAAATCTGCTGTTAGAGATCTCTCCAACGTACTGAAGAGCAATGATGTCAGTTTGGAGACTAAGGTGCACCTGATCCAAGGAATAGCTTTCCCAATTATTTGCTATGCATCATAAATCTGTACAATGACTAGGGGTGAGAGAAGAAAAATTGATGGCTTTGAGCTATAGTGCTTGAGAAGAGTATTGAATATACCATTGACCACTAGGAGAACAAGTTCATTCTAGAGAGGGTGAGACAAGGCTGCTCCTTGGAGGCAAGGATTCTGAAGCTTTGTCTGACATACTTTGGACATGTGGCAAGGTGGGACCAGTCCTTGAAGAGGGATGTCATGCTTGGGAGGGTGGAGGGACCGTGCAGGAGATGAAGACCCTCCATGAGGTGAATTGACTCAGTGACTTGGGTAATGAGGTGGGTGTGTCAGAGACAATAAGATTAGAACAGGATAGAGCAAGGTTTAGGGATGTTGTACATAGGGTCACTATGAGTCACAGGTGACTCAATGGCACATAACAACAATCAGGTAAGAATTTTTCATTTACTACAGTGATGCCAGATTCTCTCTCAACCTTTGATTTTGTTAGACTATTCCTAACTTTACCATAATATCGGTAGTTGATTTTTCTGGTCAGTGGTCATTTAAATAATTCTTTCTTTATTCATTTCTTCATTTATTATTTATTGAAACTAAATTATGAAAGAAGTCCTCTATTACTTTTAGTTTTCAGTGAGGCCTAAGTGTTGTGTAGGTGCTTTATTTTGCCTCAAAAAAGAAAAAAAAGAAAGCTTTACACAATTTGTTTCCCCATCCTAATAACAACTGTGCAAGTTCAAGATTAATAGCAAGAAATTGCACTGTCAACTCTAAGGCTTGCAATTCTAATCCAGCAGCTGCTCTGTAGGTGAAAGATAGGTTGTCTCCTCCTGTGCAATTTAAAGCCTCTGAAAATCTTCTGGAGGACAAACTATGAGCCACTTATAACTCTATGGTCCAGAATAACAGTGATCTTTTCTATGGATATGCGTACTTTTCTTTTATATTTTATTTTGAAATAATTTTATGACAGAGAAACAGATTAATAAAATAATAGAGAAGTCCTATATACTTATTGCCCACTTTAATGTTAACATTTTCCTAACTGAACTACAGAACCAATACTAATGACCAGTACTAATAAATAATAACTGTACTAATGACCAGTACATTACACAAACAAAACAAAAATTTAGCCCATCACAGTTGAGGAGATATTCAATATTATTGAACACTGATTGAGTTCAGTTTGATAATTTATATTTTGTTTTGGACATTTATAACCTCCAATAGTAATAGGTATATGTTGGTATTTTGTGCTGTTGAGTTGGAACCGATTCACACTTGACCCTCCAACAAGTTATCAGAACCTGAAAATTGCCTTGAAAGACAGTCCATTTTCTCCTCAGACCAGCTGGAAGATTTGAACCAACTGCCTTTGGATTGGTAATGCAATTTCTTAGCTTCTGGGTCACCAGATATTCTCCAGCAGGTTTCTGAGAATATGAATGTTCAGGGGATGAGACTAGACTCCTTTCTTCCAGGGAACAATTGTTGGGTCCCAGCTGTCAACCTCTCAGTTAGTATTCTTATGTGTTACCCATTACATCATAGATTTCATTTTTTTAAGCCTCCGCAGAGATGCAGTGGTTTTTAAAAAACAAAACAAAACAAACAAACAAAAGAAACAACTTGACTGCATCTCAGAATGAGTAAGCAGAGGTCGTGTACTTCCAAAAGTATTTAGAGCCTTGGAAACACTGTGGGGTAGATCTACTTTGTCCTATATGTTCCCTTTAAGTTAAAATAAAGACTCAAGTCACTGGCTATTAAGTTATTATCTTATTAATTGACCTTCCCTTCTTACAATTCTTTTGAATCCCCAAGGTATAATATTTCAACATTTCTGCCCTTTCTGTATTGATTTATATAAGCCTGCTTCATCTCAATTCATATTTTTGGTCTTCCCTGAAGAGAATGTGTCTTAAAGTCTACTTAACATGAGGGCGATTAGAGAATACCTATTGATAACTAAGTTGTCTGTAAGCATGCCTAGCCTCATAAAGAAATCTTATTTCTGTATCAGTGTTTAAATCTAAGCATGTGGCTATGGAATGTTGGTATCTGCAGCAGGGCCCTAACTCTGTTTCACTTCTTTACACAGATCTAGAAGCCACTTGAGATTCTTTCTGACCAGGAAAAATCAAGCATGTGATTTTTTGCCTTCAGAACAAGTGCTATTTA
>NW_006399767.1:5126690-5130192 GCF_000299155.1 Elephantulus edwardii | reverse complement strand
ACAATAGTGGGCTTATGCAGTTTTTGTCTTTTTGTGACTCTGTTATTTCCCTCAGCATAACACTCTCTAGACTCTCCCACGTTATATAGCATTTCATGAAATCATTATTCCTTAGTGCTTCATGATATTCGATTGTATGAATATAGCACCATTTCTCAAACCATTAGTTTGTTGATAGACATTTAGGCTACTTCTGTTTTATTGACATTGTGAATAACACTGCTAACACTGCTATGGAACTAGGTACACATACGCCCATTCTTAGTTCAGTGGGATATATTCCTGGCAGTGGAATAGATGGGCCATATAGGAATGGGTAGAAGGGGGACAGAAAAAGGAAAAGGTAGGAAAATTACTAGGATAACAGAAGCTGGTTGGTGGAGGGAAGTGTGATGGAATAGGAAAGAGTCTATCAGGACTTGAAGAGAAAGATGATAATAGGCAATAATTACAAAAAAATACCAAATATATGATTGAATAAAGCCCACTGTATATGAATTATTGTAAGCAAATCAGTTTAACAAAGAAAAAGAAATTCAATATGATTCTAACAAAAAAAAAGCAACAAAGCAAACCATGTAGCAAGGGATTTTATTGCTGATGGCAAATGGATATTTGCTGACAGCAGAAAACACCAGAGAAATGTTTGCTTGTGTTTTATTGATTATTAAAAAGAATGAACTGAGTGAATTATAATAAATTATATGTAGCACTGAAAAAAAGTGAATTATGACCATCTTAGGAAGGACTATTGGAGTTTGACTGTAACTTGGAGAGCCATCGTGCTTGCCTGTGTGGATTCAGAATAAGTCCAATGAGTTAGAGCTCTGGCTACCACAGATTCATACTGTGGGAATTTCAAAACCAGTACTGTAGGCTTTGTAACTGGAAGTTGTGTATGCATCCCAATTGCATTCTCTTGCTTGTTTCAGTAGTCCTAGCAACAATAGTGCTCAAAATCTCACAAATGTAAGTAAGGCTATGAGTCAGTGGAATACTGAGGGCACCATGTTGACTTCTAAAGCTTTGCTTGTGTTTTCACTTCTTTGGTGAAGTCTTTTCACAGAAAAGTTTTTAATTCACATGCGGAATCACTTATTTCTTTTGTCTTTTGATGTTTCTGCTGCCCAAAATGTATGAGACTGAGCTACAAAATCCTTTCTTTCAACTAAGGAGAAGCATGGTTTTACTCTCACAAGGTTAAACTTGTTTGGTGTGTTCAATACTCTTCTCAAGCACTATATCTCAGAGACATAGATTCTTCTTCTGTCATTCTTAGACATTGTCCAGCTCTCAGATGCATAGCAAGCAATTGAGAAGACCATGGCCTAGATCAGGCAGACCTTAGCTCCTAGGTCTGACAGCATTTCCCATGTTTTCTTCTAAAAATGTCAACAGTGTTCATTTGCACTATTAATCTATTTTTAAATTTTGTCTTGTGTGCAATACAAATCATAGACAGTTTTTCTGGTTTTGCTTTGCTGCATGAGGAAATCCAGTTTTCCCAATATAATTCATTGAAGAAACCTGTCTTTTCCCATTGAATGAATTTAGCACAATTGTACACAAATCAGCTCATCATAGATACATGAGTTTATTTCTGGACACTCAGTTTTATTGTACTCATATACTGGTGCAAGACTGATAACTGTAGCTGCATCACATGTTTTAAAATCTGGAAGTTTGTGCGCTCCTATTTTGCTATTGTCTTTAATAATGCTTTATCCATTCAAGGTCTTTTACCACCCCCTAAAGTTGAGGCATATTTTTTATATTTTAATAAAGAAGGCTGTTGGCACTTTTAAAGAGACTAGTAATGAATCTATATATCACTGGTATAATATTAACAATTAACAATATGAACTCTACCAATCCAAGAACACAGTATATCTTTCCACAAATTTTGAATATACCTCACAGTATTTTATAATGTTCATTGATTAAGTTCTTTGTGTTCCTGGTGAGGTTAATTTCTAGTTGTGTTATTAATTTGTTGTTTCTGTGTGCCATTGATCAGACTTCCACACATAGCAACCTTATGAACAACAGTTCTGAATCCGGCCCCATCTCAAGCCAATCTCACTGTCTCTGACACACCTATCCCATTGCCGTAGTCAACCATTTCCAGTTCATCATGTTTAGGGTCTTTCTTTCCTGTGCTGACCTTCTACTTTTCCAATTATGATGTCCTTCGACAAGAACTTGTCCCTCTTTTACACGTGCCCAAAATATGTGAGACTGAGGTTCAAAATCCTTGCTTCCAACTAAGGAGAAGCATGGTTTTACTCTCTCAAGGTTGAATTTGTTCTTTTGACAGTCTTATCATGTGTTCAATACTGTTCTCAAGCACTGTATCTCAAAGGCATAGATTCTTCTTCTGCCATTCTTAGACATTTTCCAGTTCTCAGATGCATAGCAAGAAATTGAGAAAACGACAGAGTAGATCAGGCAGACCTTAGCTCCTAGAATGACATCGTTGTTATTTAGCCCTCTTGAGAGGTCTTGGACACCATATTTCCATAAACCAACTCTTCTTTTTATTTTCTAACTGCTAGTGCCAACAGTGTTGATTGTGGATATGAGCAACATGAAATTCTTAACAATCTCAGTCCGCACTCCATCTATTATGATGCTGACAATTGGCCTCCTGGTGAGAATCTTTATTTTCCTGATATTGAGATGCAATCCATATCGAAGACTGCATCCCATGCCCTACTACAGCAAAAGTTTAAATTCCTATTGAGATTTCGTGAGAAAGGTTGTATACTCTTCATATTGAGGGTTGTCCATAAATCTTCCTTCAATCCTAATGTCACATTCTTCATAAAGTCCAGCCTTCTGAATGATCTGTTCAGTATATAGATTGAAAAGGTATAGAGAATTGAGACATGACTGGTGTATTTTTTTCTTGATTTCGAGTCATTCCGTGTTCCCTTGATCTTTTCTTCATATGATGGTTTTTCCTGGCCTAAGTATAGGTTTTACATGAGGACAAGCAATTGTTCTGGGATTCCAGTTCTTGTCAATATTAGCAGGAGGTCATTTATTAGGTGAGAAGCAGAGCCACTGCAAGATACGTATAGTCATTTATCAAATAAACTAAAACAGAAGTACCATATTGCCCAGCAATTCATTTCCTAAATATATATCCCAAAGACTTGAGAACAGAGCATCAGACCAGCTTTCATTGGAATAACCAAAGCTGCTACTCACATGATCAATGATTTTTAAAAAAATGTGGTATATCTATACAGTGGAATACTGCTCAACCCCTAGAAGAAAAAAAGTTTTGATGCATGATATATTTTTTATGGTGCTTAAAACGTTATTCTTTGTGAAGTATATCAATTTCTAATGGACAAATATCACCTGGCCTTAGTTAATAAAAAGCAGAAGAAAATTCAAGTGTACAAAGACAAAAGAAGAAAGAGGAAAGCCATATCCTTTAAAAGGTTGTTGTTGTTGTTATGTGCAATCGAGTCGCCTACGACTCATAGCGACC
>NW_006399767.1:5106117-5125940 GCF_000299155.1 Elephantulus edwardii | reverse complement strand
GTCCACCAATCTTGACCCCACATTTCTCCTCATAGAGCCCAGCCTCCCGGATAATCTGTTCTGCATATAGGTTGAAAAGGTATGCAGATAGGATGCATCCCTGGCGTACGCCCTTCCCAATTTTGAACCATGCAGTGTACAAAGGCAATTTTCATAATTTTTGGCAATATATGTACATCTATAAAAAGTTGTACTGGCAAAAGTGGTGTGGTTAATGCACTTACAATAATAAGGGTTTTTTATTTTTAAAAACAATGCATATCCTTTTTTTGTGGAGGCTGTGTTGTATTCTGTAAACTCTGGTTGTGAGGCTGTTATCTGAAACGTCACTGCCAAATGTTCTTTCCAGTTCTGTGGGCTTTCTTTTAACACTACTGAAGAAAGGTTTCTTTATGCATTCAGGGATTTGACTTTAAATTCCTGATTGTTGTTGGGGTTTTATTTTGTTTTGTTTTTCAATTTTATATTCATTGGTTTACCAAGTTCATATTCATTGTGTTTCACACTATTCTTCATTCACATTGTGTTTCATATAATCATTCCCATGCATTATGTTTTATAAAATTAATCACTATTGGACTATGCTCATCATTATCCTGTCTTTTCAGGTCCCTGTCAGGTCTTTCCAATTTCCTTTTTAGCTAGTGAAATATGTATGGAGACCCAAGAGAAGAAGGGGTGGAAGAGAAGGAGTGAGGATGAATAGGGGTAAAACCATAGCTTTGCACAGTTTGGTGGGGGGAGAGAGAGAGGGAAGGAAATGGAAAGGATTCAGCAGGAACCTGAAAAGACTGGGTAGTGATGAGTAAGGTCCAGTGGTGACTGATTTTATGAAACATAGTGCATGTGAATGATTGTAAGAAACACAATGTGAATGAAGAATAGTGTGAAACACTATGTATATAATCTTTATGAGCAAATCAATATTTTTTTAAAGGGGGAGGAAGGTCCCATTTGTTGATCTTATCTTCTCCCATATTTTTATTTTTGGCTATGGTATGCAACCCTATCCATGCTCCTAATTTTCTATCCATTTTATTTCTTATGATATGTATGGTTCTGGCTTTTAGTCCTAGCGCTTTTATCCAATGTGAGTTGGCTTATGAGTATGGTGTGAGATATAGATCCTATTTCAGTGTTCTGTAGGCAGGTGTCCTGTTTTGTCAACACCATTTGTTAAATAAGCTCTCATTTCCCCATTTAATGGCTTTTATTACCTTATCAAATATTATTTGATGGGTTAATTTATGTATCCTTGCTTCTGTTCTATTGGTATTGACCACATGTATCTGTAGATATACCAATATGCTGTTTTGATTGCAACAGCTGTGTAGTAGGTTTTGCAGTCAGAAGTTGAGATGGCTCCAATTTCATTTTGGTTTTGTAGAAAAGCTGTGCTTATTCTGGGTCTCTTTCCTTTCCAGACAAAACTGCTTGATAATCCAATCACAAAATAGGCAAAAACCAGAAAAGAATCTTCACAAAGGAGGAAATTGAGATGGCAAAGAAACACATGAGGAAGTGTTAAAAATCACTAGCAATCAAAGACGCAAATCAAAACAACAATGAGAGACCACTTCACTCTAGTAGCCATAACAAAGTTCAACAAAACAACAAACAATAAATGCTAGAGAGGATGCAGAGAGAGTGAAACTCTTAAGCACTGCTCATGGGGTTGTGAAATAGTACAACCACCATGGAAGGTAGTATGGTGCTTGTGGAGTTTATCATTCAGTATGACCTTCCCAGCCTTGGTTGACTTTGCCATGTAGATGGACAGAAATGTGTGAATGGGGCGTGTTAGTTTATCCACAAAGGATAACTATCTACTAATTTAAAAGGGGATTCACTAGTTTTACCAAATCACAAGGGGATTGCTAGTCTTGCTATTAAAGCAATTCAGAAGCATGACAATTAGACATCCCCCAACCCAGTGAAGAAAAAGCAGCAGCAGAAAGTAGGACCCCACTCAGGACCAGACGTTCTTGTGCCAGAAACACTTATGGTAGCAGCAGCTGTGGTCAAACAGAGAACTGCCATGAGGTGGGACCTTGGGATTGCTATGCCATTGGAAACAGAGCTAAGAGCCTTTATCCAAGTTTGTTAGACAACTGAGTTGGAGTTCATAATTCACAGGACTGAGAACATTGTAACACTGGTCTAAAACTGTGAGACTGAGGTGCCTGCAAGCATATTTCAGAAGCTGTTTTGACTATATTCTGCTACTAACCTGGGCAAGAATCATTTTCTTTCCACACTATGGCTCTGTGTGGTCTGTGAGCTATCACGTCAGATTTTGGACCCTGCAAAGCAGTAAGAATGGTACTGAGATAAGTAAAAAAGAGGTATGGGAGTGTGGAGAACATGTTTGGCCTTTTGGGAATTGTTTTTATGTTGTTCACACTGTCAACATGGACAGTTTCCATTTGTGATATCAGTAAAGGCCAGACATGGCTGTCCCCAGTGGCCTTTGTTCTTTTTCAGTGTTTCTTCAGAAAGCTCAACATAGAAATCTCATTTGACCCAGCTATTCCACTGCTCAGAATATAAACCAAGAACATCAGAACTGAGAAAAGAATGGACATTTGTGCATCATGTTCACAACAGCATTATTCATAATAGCAAAAACTGGAATCAGCCCAATTGTACATCAACTAATGAATGGATTGAGAAATTGTGGTACATTCACACGATGGAGCCTAGAGAGCATTTTTGCTGCATGAAATATCTAAATCACAAAAAGATAAATATTGCATATATCCACTATTGAGAAATAGGAGGATAATTGAGTGCAACATTAAAAGTAAATGAAATGGACAGAAGGGATGCAAAAAAAAAAAAGTAAGGTGCACAAAACCACTGGTATAGAAGAGTTTTGTGGGTGGTTGAGAGTGAAATAAGGGGAAAGATGCAATGGACTAAAAAGGATAGGGAACCGCTGGAAGAACACATCAACAGGGAACTGCCTGAAATGCAAACTGGGTTTAGCAGAGGTCATAGTATGAGGGATATTATAGCTAATGTTATATGGATCTTAACTGAAATCAGGGAGTACCAGAGAATGTGTATCTCAGATTCATTGACTACGCAAAACTATTTGACTGTGTGGATCACAACAAACTGTGGTTGACTCTGAGAAGAATTGAGAATCCCAGAACATTTGAATGTGCTCATGAGAAACCTATATTTGGACCAGGAGGCAATTCTCAGAACAGCAAGGAAACACTGCATGGTTCAAAATTGGGGAGGGTGTCCTATCTTCATACCTGTTCAATCTATATGCAGAACAGATTATTTGGGAGGCTGGGCTCTATGAGGAAAAATGTGGTATCAGGATTGGAGGAAAACTCATAAACAATCTTCATTGTGCAAATGATACAACCCTCCTTGCTGAAACTGAGGAAGACCTGAAATGTTTGCTACAGAAGGTCAAGGACTGCAGCCTTCAATATAGATTGAAGTTCAACATCAAGAAAACAAAGATTCTTACCACTAGGCCAATTGGCAGCATCATGATAGATAGTGAAAAGATTGAGATTGCTAATAGCTTTAGTTTACTTAACTCTACAGTCAACACTCTTAGTACAAGCAGCCAGGAAATTAAAAAATTAATTGTATTGGGAAAGTCTGCTGTTAGGGACATCTCCAAAGTGCTGAAGAACAATGATGACAGTCTGGAGACTAAGGTGTGCCTGATTCAGAGCATGGTCTTTTCAATTACTTACTTAGCACCAGAAAATCAAACCATGACTAGGGATGATAGAAGGAAAATTGATACCTTTGAGCTGTGGTATATACTAAATATACCAAGGACTGCTAGGAGAACAAACAGGTTTGTCCTACAGAAGGTGAGACCAAGCTGCTCCTTGGAGGCAAGGATTCTGAAGTTTCATCTGATATACATTGGACATGTTGCAAGGAGGGACAAGTTCTTGTAGAAAGATGCCATGCTTGGGAGCATGGAGGGACAACACAAGAGAGGAAGACCCTTAATGAGATGGATTGATTTGGTGACTGGGTAATGGGCATAGATATGTCAGAGACAGTGGATTGGCACAGGATAGAGCAACGGTTAGGGCTGTTGTACATGGGGTTGCTATGATTTACAGGAGACTCGATGGCGCATAACAAAAACAACAATATAATGTACATTAATGATTGTATAAAACACAAAGTATACATACAAAACACGATATAAGCATCAGAAGGTCAAGGACTGTAGTCTTCAACATATATTGAAGCTCAACATCAAGAAGACAGATTCTCACCACTGGGCCAATTGGCAGCACCATGATGGATGGAAAAAAGATTGAGGTTATTAACAATTACACCTTGCTTGGCTCCACAATTAACACTCTTGGCACCAGCAGCCAGGAAATTAAAAGATAAATTGAGTTAGAAAAATCTTCTGTAAGGGATGTTTCCAGAGTACTGAGAAGCAATGATGTCAGTCTAGAGACTAAAGTGCACATGATTCAGTCTTTCATCTTTTCAATTACTTGCTATGAATCAGAGAGTTGGACAATGACTATGGATGACAGAAAAAGAATTGATACCTTTGAGTTGTGATGCTGGAGAAGAGTCTTGAATATATGGATTGCCAAAAAATCAAATATGTCTGTCTGGGAGAGAATGAAGCCAAGTTTCTCTTTGGAGACTAGGATTTTGAAGCTCTGTCTCACATACTTTGGGCATGTGGCCAGGCGTGACTGATCCTTGGAGAAAGCATCATGCTCAGAAGAGTGGAGGGACAGCACAGGAAAAGAAGACCCCAATGAAAAGGACTGATACAGTAACTAGGGCAATTGGATTTGGTGTGTTTGAGTAAGTGAGACCTGGCTTAGAACAGGGCAGGCTTCAGAACAGTTGTACATAGGGTCTCATAGGGTTATGAGTTCCAGGCGACTTGTTGGCACATAACAAGAACAACAATATACAAACTAATAATACTTTTAGAAGTAAATACCATATTTGTTTGTTGTTTATTAACAAGAAAAAACTAATGTAATCTATTTTCCTTGACTTAATGGTTTAGAATCATGTTTTCATGGGAAATCTCAGATGATAGACCTTAACTGTGTTTACATCTTCTGTTCTACTTTCTAATTTGATGATTTGATGTGTTGCTCCTTGGGTTTTCAAAACTTACAAATAGAAAAAAAAAGTGGCAACAATCAATATCTCCTTGTAATATGAGAAAGAGAATCAGGAATTGGATGATAATATGGAATATGTGACTGATTGTCTCCATGAGCAACAGTCTCTTCTGCCGTGAATCCAGAATTGATGATGTCTGACTACTCTTACTAAACATTTCAACCAAGCTTCCTTAGAAGGATACTGATCAAAAGAGAGAGACTACAGAATAGAATTTCAAATTCTCATGGATTCCAAACTTTCTAGAGCCAAGGGGCCTAGATGAACTCCTGAAACTATTGTTCTAAAGAAATATTCAAATTTCAAACCAAAGTGTGTATGTATATATGTGTATATACGTGTAGGAATGTGTGTATATATGTGTGTGTGTGTGTATATATATGTTTGTGTGTATATACGTGTGTGTGTGTGTGTGTGTGTGTGTGTATTCTTTTCAACAAGTAATAGTGTATGTGAAAAATTATTCATTTTGCTTTTGAGAAAGTACTGTAACACTCGATTTAAGATCTTCACTAATGTACATCTTTTCAAAAAGTGACATTTAATGAAATTCCATTTAAATTTTATTGGGTTCTGTGTTCTTGCTCCCCCAAAATTACATTATTATAGCATCCATCATGCAATCCTTAAATGAAGGTATCTCTGATAGGAACCTCTCCCTGATTCTAGGTGTTCACTGATCTTTTAATCCTGACAACTTTATGCTTTCAAAATCTAATCAGATGTAGTTAATTTTCCATTTCATGACAAGTTTGGATTCTATATCAATAAGCTATTAACACATTTCAGAAATATTGAAAGGAGAAGAAATTTAGGAGGAGGCATATTAGATAAGGAATAGCAAAGAACTGGAAAAAGTAAGTAGCTAAATATATGGAAATATCAAGATAATTAAGGTTTTAAGCTTCTTGAACAAAATAGGTTTCATAATCTTTTGTTGTTAGATGGCTTCAAATCAAGTATGACCCATAGTAACCCTATGAACAGTAGGTTCACATGTCCTATGCTACATATCCTAACAATCTCTAACACACTTGAGCCCCTTCCTGCAGTCACTGTCTGTCATGACAGTCTGTTCCAGAGTCTGCACTTGGCCTGGTGTTGGCTGTTGATACTGAGTGATCTAGTGGTAAGAAGTTGTACTGACAATCAAAAGGCACACAGTTTGAGTCCACCAGCTGCTCAATAGGAGAAAGATGGCCAATCTCTAAATTAACACTCTCTCTCTCTCTCTCTCTCTCTCTCTCTCTCTCTCTCTCTCACACACACTTACACTTTCTCTCTCATGCTTTATTGAATGTGGATATGACTACTTTCCTCCCTATTCAGCAAATATCTATATCCTTACTGGTGATGAAATTTCTAAGCCCAAAATGTACTCATAATACAATATGACACCACAAGATCAAGATAAAAATCCCAATTGAAAAATGGGCACAGGAGCAGACACTTCACCAAAGAGGACATTCAAATGGAAGACAAACACATGAAGAAATGTTCAAAATCCCTAGCTCTAAGAGAGATGCAAATCAAAACAACTATGAGATATCATCTCACCCCAGTTAGAATAGCAAAATTTAACAGAGAAGCAAATATCAAATGCTGGTGAGGTTGTGGAGAAACTGGAACCCTTATTCACTGTTGGTGGGAGTATAAAATGGTGCAACCACTGTGGAAGGCTGTATGGTGCTTTCTCAAAAAGTTGCAAATAGAAAATACCATTTGGCCCAGCAATTCCACTACTGGGAATATACCCTAAAGAAACCATAACTGCCACCCAAGCAGATATGCACACTCATGTTTATTACAGCTTTGTTCACAATACAAAGAATTGGAAACAACCTAAGTATCCATCAACAAACTAATGGCTAGAGAATCTCTAATATATTCACACAATGGAATACTATGCTGCACTGAAAAACAAAGAACTCATGCAATATTATCCAAAATGGATGAGCCTGGAGGATATTATGCTTAGTGAAATATCTCAGTCACAAAAGGACAAATACTGCATAGTCCCACTGTTGTAAAATGGGACCGACTTCAGGTTTGAGGAAAGACTGGGAAAGAGTGAATACATAATGTATACTTCATTGAAAGAGTTGAGAGGGAGAACTGTTTAAAAAAAGATATATGATTAGGTATTATTATCATGACAAGAGTCCAGAATGAAGGCTGCATAGTGGAGTGGACTTTGGGGGAGGGATTGTATAACAAGGAAATAATTTTTCTTTTACTTTTTAAAGAGAAAAGTGAATTGGGGGTAGGGAGGGAGGGACAAAAATGCAACAATGAATGGATGGAAATCCAAAATCTCTGTAAATGTTCATTAAAATTAATAATTAAAAAAGACTATCTGAGATATAAAAGGGTATCACAGCAGTTACTGTTACTTTTACAGGCTTTTAAAGAAGTATTTTCTGTTCACTTTATTGGATGAACACACTTGAGACTCAAGTCCAACCTCTTTGAATAGATAGAATTAAGTCATTTTTGTCTTCAAATATTGCATTGTTCAAACTGACAGCAAGAATAAATGCATTGTGTCAAAAGAGATGAATCCCAAATATAGCCATTGTGAGTGACATCTCCTCATCCCTATCAAGCAGTGGAAACAAGCATGGAAGAAATTTTGTCTCTCATCCATAAGTTTAGCTCCTGTTGTATTGAACGGGTCAAAAGTTTATGGAGTGAGAAGAATCCAGTTTAATAAAACTTTATAAAGGTGGGCACACCTTATCTCAAAAGGATCAGATTATTTCTTGAAACAAGTAGAGTGTGAATCAGAACTCACAGGGATTTAGTGCTCCAAATGGACTTTAAATTGCTGAGCTGTGAAGCCAAAGTGAAGAAGGCTTTACTGAATTGTTGAAAATCACATATCTAGTAATTACAAGACTCTAGGCCTAGACTCTGAAGTTTAGGGACCAAATGATAAATACATGGTATATGTCATTTTCTTTTGTTTGTTTTGTTAAGGGACTATGGACTTAACCTGGTCAGGATGACCAATCTGAAAGTCCAAGAGAACAGTAAAATACTTCTGTTCTGATATCATTATAGTTTTAAAAAACACTTTACTTAAATATGTAGTTCAGAATAATTTTTCCAAGATTTAATCTTTTAATATTCACATTTTATAAGTGAAATTATATGTTTCTAGATATAGTCATGAAAAAGACAAACCAAACAAAATAGAAGAATATTGTTACAGTTTTTCCTCTCTATTTCACTTGTTATTGTTCTTGTTAAGTGCCATCAAGTGGCAGACAACTCATAGTAACTCTGTGAATGAAAGACCTGAGCACTGTTCATAGAGTTTCCGGAGGCAAGCCATTTCGGAAATGGATGCCACTCCTGCTTCCAACCTTGTTTTAATCGGAAAGCTCCTCCACTGTCCACCATGGGTAACCATTTCCCATTTGTCACATGAGTGTCACAGTATTTAGCATCATAGCAACCACAAGTTACTTCTGTACTGGGGATAAATATAATTATGATAAAAATAAATAGCTGGCTAAAAATTTAGTTTTATAATAAGAGGTACTGAGTGAATCCACAGAAAAGGGATTTTTCTTTTAATTTTATTAATAAATATTGATGCAGTTATTCTTTCCTGTGAAAATTACAAAGAATATAAGAAATTAAAAATCTTTGACTATATTTAATAAACTTTAAAACTTTTGGAAATAAATATAAAAATTATGATCACATAGAGGCACAGTTGGAGAACTTATTTTAATGCCTTTGTTTTAAAGGTTATGAAAGGATGTGTTGCTGTGTATTTCCTTCTTATGAATATGAAGTTTCCAAACATTTATCCTATTTATTTTTCATTTTTTTCTTTTCTTTTTCTTTTTTTCCCCCAAAATCAGACAGGAGCAAACAGGATGTTGCGAGTCTTGTTCACACGGAGACGTTAATCATGACATTTATCCTATTTTTGCTGAATAAGGATTACACAACTACATACCCTTGGTTCAAGTTGTCAAGAACCAGAAGGTGCATTATACTGGGAAATCTGCTATAAAAGTTCTAAAGAGCAATGATGTCAGATTAAAGACTAAGGAAAACTTGCCACAAGCAAAGATCTTTTCAATTACTTACTTTGTATCTTAAAGTGGGACAGCAAACAAAGATTATAGAGTAAGAACTAGTGCCTTTGAGCTGTAATGTTGGAGTAAAGTATGAATATCCCATGTACTGGCAAAGGAACAAACATAATATGTTCTGGAGAAAGTCTAATCCAGTGTTCCTTACCTTGGGACGTTTATAGGAGGGACCACTGACAACCCCATGAAGCATAGTTCTACTCCAATACACACATGGAGTTTCCCCAAATTCCAACTGTCTCTACTGATAGATGGTTAATTTATTGGATTATATGTGGAGCCTTGGTAGATTCAGAATATTATAGCTCATCCAGTAAGAAAGGTGTTACACAGAAAAATTAGTTGCCTGAATAAAGTAGTACAATTAAGTTATTATAAATCTGGAAAAATACCTCAAGTTTCCGGGCATTTAACCATTGTTTTTTAGTATGGAGCATTACTCAGCAAAGTCTGATAGTGCTTTATAATGTACCAAGAGACATTAATGCATTTTTCTGTTTTTAAATTTACATAAAAACTGTCTTGAGAAGATAGTTCCAATATATCAATCTTTTAGTACAGTCTTAGAAATGAGGAAACAGAGGCTCAAGATTAAGTGACATGACATGTATAAACCCATGAGCTAGATTGATTTCTTCTTTCACGTCAGGGCTGTCAGTTGCCTGTTTGAAAATATGTACTGGACATGCACTTGGTAAGCATTGTGGTTTATAATTCAATGTCCTCACCTTGAAATTACACAAGAACCACTAAATTCACCTTGTTGAGGCTGCTTTTGCTTTCATGACACTGAGTTACAGAGCAAAAGGCTTGTTTAAAGCTTTCTTGTTCATCAATTCAACAATTTGCACCTGACTAAACTTAGTGTTGTAGTTAAGATTGATAATTTTATCCTTTGATATTTTAATTGTAATTTTGGTTGGTTGGGTTTTTTTGCCTCTATAAAACCTTTCATTATGTTTAGCTTAGTTTGGTTTGGTTTGGTTTGGTTTGGTTTGGTTTGGTTTGGTTTGGTTTGGTTTAGTTTAGTTTAGTTTAGTTTAGTTTAGTTTAGTTTAGTTTAGTTTAGTTTAGTTTAGTTTAGTTTAGAAAAAGGCTACGACTGGGTATGAAGTGTGGATTTTACCTCTTGTGTATTTTAAGAACATTATTTAATAGTCTTTAAGGCTCGAATACCTCATCTGCAAAATATCCATTGAGAATTTTCAAAGATCTTAAGTGAAAGGGTAAATATAGGAGAAAAGTCAGATTTTAGCTACTAATATATTACTACTCGTAATGACAGAAATGAGGAAGGGAAGAAGGAGCACTTTGCTCTTTTTTCTATCTGCTTGTTTCAAAGAGATAGCCAACTTGAATTTCTCATTACTTTTATTTGCATTCAGAAATTAATACTTAACTTAGGAATCCACCAAATAGCAGTATAACTTAGGAATCCACAATAGCAGTATAAAGAGATGCAAAAACAAATGTACCAATCAGGAAGCACAGCAACCCTTCCATAGACAATTTAGAGAATGGCTTGGTCAAAACAAACCCCTTTACAAATGTCTATCATTTCTCAAAAGTTAACAGGATTATTATTGCCTGTTAATTGTTAGCCAATGGTTCCTAAATGCTCTTGTATAAAATAAAGTGAATTTAAATAGCAATTAAGTTGCCAAAAAAATCTGTTAACTGAGAATTTTAAAAGAGTTAATTATAGCCTGTGGAATAATTTTAAAACTCATTTATTCTCTCTTTTGGAGTAACAGGATTTTGGTCTGCTTCATAACTCAAATATTCCATAAATAGTTTCAAAATGCTCAGAACAAAACAAAAAAGTACATAGAGTATGTTACACATTACTATAAAGATGCCAAAATATTTGGTGAGTGAATGAGAAACAAAGTGACTAAATAAGTGTTCTAGATAAACATATACTTCTAAGATTGTTGCCAATAGTCCCTTCCTGCTGATACCCAGGACCTTTGTTATTCTCTTCTTCTTGAATAATTTTCTTCTAACAGAATGCTGCAAATATTATGGGCTATCATATGCAAGCTTACTTTCCAAAAGACTGAGTTCCATTTGGCTAGCAAACTACCACCTTCTTGGCTTGCTGAGTTTGATGAAGTAAGAAAACATGTAGAAGGAATCCACGCTGCAAGGAACTGAGAACAGCCTCTAAACTAGAGCTCGGAAGGAACTGAGGTCCTCAGATCAACAGTCCATGAGCAAATAAATGCTGCTAACAAAAACATAGAGTGAACTTGGAAATGGATCATAGTCCCACAAATGGAATCAACTATTTCTGGGGTATATGAAATTAACTCTCATGGTAGTATCAATCAAGAAATCAAAAGATATGTTTCACTGGGTAAATTTGCTATTAGAGATCTCTTAAAGCGCCAAAGAGCAATTACATCAGTTTAAACACTTAGGTTTGCCTGACCCAAGCAATAGTTTTTCTCCCATTGCTTTATATGCATCTGAAAATTGGACATGAACAAGGAAAACTGAAGAACTGATGTCTTTAAATTGTACTGTTGGTAAAGAGTGTTGAATATTTCATGAATTACCAAAATAACAAACATATCTGTTTTAGAGGAACTGCAACATTGGTACTCCTGAGAGGCAAGTCTGGTGCAACATTTGGACATGTACCAACAGGTAATAGATCTTGGGGGGGGGGAGATACATCATGTTAGGGAAAGGACAGGGTCAGCAAAAGGGAAGAATATCCTCAACAAAGTGAATTGACACATCGACTTCAGCAATAGGTTTAAATATTGCATATATAGTGAAGATGGTGCACGATAGAGCAAGATTCCAACCTGATGTTCATAGAGTCACTAATATTCACTGATACCTGATGACAGCCGCACTAACTTTATTATACTCTTGTAAAATATCATAAAGCAAAATAACCTATTAAACCACGGTCGTATTCCTTAACCATAGAAATTTCAAGATAATAATTATATGTTGATTTGAAACACAAAGTTAAGGGGTAATTTGTTATGCAATAGTCAATTAATATAGTTAGTTCATGAATATACAAATATATGAATAAAGAAAAAAATAAACAACCTGAAGAAAGGAACCCATATACTACCATCTAGTAAGTTCAGACTCATGATGACTGCCCACTGGGTTTCTGAAGCTACAAATCTATAATGGAAGGGGGAAAATTAGTCTTTTTCCAGTAGAGCAGTTGGAAGACTCTAACTACTAACCTTCTACTTAACATCCATACGTATAATGCACTGTGTCACCAGTTCTCCTTCAAAGACAGGACATAAAAGATAGTTACAAAGCAAAGTATTAGGGACTTACAAGATGTATAAAAACAGAAATCAAGTTATAGATCTATAAAATGTTTTCATTAGACAGATTCAATAATTTCACATTATTGTCCTCTGCCCTTTCATCTTATTTCTTAGTGTCATACTTATGGTTTTTAGCCATTACAGTTAGCCCTCTCTTGTCTACAGCTATCTTAACTGCAGACACATGGTCTTGCAAATTATCAACAGCTGTGGGACTAGGGTAAGGTAAAGAGTTCTTCCCACACTGAGAAGCAAGACTTGAGGCAACAATATTTGAGACATAAAGATGCAACATCAGTTTAAAGATTGAGAGCCACTTGATCCAATCTATGGTCTTTTCAATTGCTTGCTTATTCATCTGAAAGTTGGACAAAGACAATAGATGAAAGAGGAAGAACCAATACTGTTAAGTTGTGGTATTGGAAAAGATTACCAAAATATCCCGTCTACTACCAAAAGAACAAGCAAATATGGCTTGCATGAAGTGCAAACAAGGGACTCTTTACAGACAAAGATGGTGAAAATTCTCAGATATTTTGGGAATGTTTGTGGGGGCTAGTTCTTGGAAAAAGACATCACACTTGGAAAGGTGGAGGGTCAGCAAAAGAAAAGAAGCCCCTTAATGAGATGGCTTGACACATTAACTTTAACATTGGACTCAAGTATATCACAGATGATGAAGATGACATAAGACAAGGTACGGTATAGATTTTTTAATAGGATTACCATGGAATTGTAATCGACTAGATGACACTGAACAACTATTTTATCCAATTAAGAAGTGTAAGAAGGACAAAGGATAGCACAGGGTTCAGATTTTTTATTCATAGGTTTGCTATGAATCATACTTGATGGAACGGCACCTATCAACAACAATAACAATAACTGTATATATATATATATATTTATCTCTATATCTACTTATATCAAACTAAAAAAATCTAGATTCATAATTAGTTTCCAACTCGTAATACTGTCTTGCACAATTTTAGTAAACTGGAATATTTTCTTGTCTATATTTCCAGTTGGGATGGAAGAAATGGTAGAGTTTAAAATAATTACATATAGTGAGTTAGTGTTTACAATGGTATTTGATCGATGGTGAATTAGGTGAAGTTTTAACAAGAAAATTTCATTCCTTAAAGTAGAATCTTTTAGACTTAAAGTTTGTTTTAACTGAATAGAAATCAAAAGTCACTGGCTTTTGTTATACTTACCTGGAAATGAAGTGTGTGTGTGTGTGTGTGTGTGTGTGTGTGTGTGTGGTTGTGTGTGTGTTTGTGTGTGTTTGTGTGTGTGTCTGTGTGTGTGTAAGCATGTATATAACTCAAACACAACAAAATTGAGTCAACTTAGATTTATAGAGACCTGATTCTCCATCAAGTTTCTAAGGCTGTAAATCTTAACAGAAAAGATTGCCCATATTTCTTCATTGGCAACTAGAACTGCCCAAGACTCACTACCTTTTGGTTAGCCGAGTAACACACTATGGATGATGTCACCAGACTGTCTTGTTTATATGTCGAAATTTACTGACTCCACAATTTGCAAATCAGGGTAACAGTTTCACTTTTTATTTTTTATTTTTATTAGGTGTTTGTGATTGGTTCTAACTCTTAAGACCCAATTGCTAGTAAAACAAGGATTAACTTACTCTGTACCATCCTCATAATTGTTAGTATATTCAACCTCATTGGCTCAGTGAATCAAAAATTGGAATAAAAAATGTTCTGAAAATAAAATAAATTTCCAAAATTCTTATATTGCATTTTGTTAACCTTAGCTTAGAACCGTAATTGTACTTATATAACCATGATTGATCTTTAAAACACCTTCAAGGCATACTCTGAAGTTTCTATTTCTCTTAACTGACTGGATTCTTCCAATGAGCATAATGCCTAATTAGAAAAGCTGCTATTTTAGTTGTTGTTGTGTATTGAAACAATGTATGAGGTTATGAGGGAGGAAGTTCAAGTTGCTCTGAAAGAATGGACAAAAAATAAGACTCCAGGAGTTGACGGCATGCCAATAGACGTATTTCAACAAACTGATGCTGCCCTGGATATGCTCACTATGTTTTGCCAAAAAATCTGGAGGACAGTCACTTGGCCAACTGACTGGAGGAGATCAATATTTGTTCCCATTCCAAAGAAAGGTGACCCAAAAGAGTGTCAGTAATTTCAGAGTGAAATTACTGAATTATATCATTAATATCACATGCAAGCAAGATTCTGCAGAAAATTTTCCAAAAATGACTGGAGCAACACATCAACAGAGAACTGCCAGATGTGCGGACTGGATTTGGAAGAACACATGGTACTAGGGATATTATAGCTAATCTTAGATGGATCTTGGCAGAAAACAGAGAGTACCAGAGGAATGTCTGTTTCATTGACTACGCAAACGCTTTTGACTGTGTGGATCATAACAAACTGTGGCTGACTCTGAGAAGAATGGGAATCCCAAAACATTTGATTGTGCTTATGTGTCATCAGAATGGGGGAAAGAGACATTGCATTGTTCAAAATCTGGAAAGGTATCTGACAAGGATGTATTCTGTCTCCATACCTTTTCAATTTGTATGCAGACAGATCATCTGAGAGGCTGGGCTGTATGAAGAGAAATGTGACATCAGGATTGGAGGAAGACTCATCAACAATTTTCATTAAGCAGAAGACATAATCCTGCTTGCTGAAACTAAGGAAGACCTGACACGTTTGCTGCAAAAGGTCCAGGACTGCAGCTTTCAATATAAATTGAAGCTCAAAGATTCTCACCACTGGGCCAACTGGCAGCATCAGTATGGATTGCAAAGAGATTGAGATTATTAACAGTTTAATTTGCTCGACTCCACAGTCAACACTATTGGTACCACAGCCAGGAAATCAAGAGACAAAATGCATTGTGAAAGTCAGCTGTCAAGTATTTCTCCAGAGTACTGAAGAGCAACGACGTCAGGCTGGAGACTAAGGTTCACCTGATCCAGGCCATAGTCTTGGCAATTGCATTTTATGTGTCAGAGAACTGGACAATAACTAGGAATTAAAGAAAGAGGATTGATGCCTTTCAGCTATGATGCTGGAGGAGTGTTGACTATACCAAGGACTGCTAGGAGAACATACATACAGTTTTGTCCTGGAGAGGCAGGTACCTCCTTGGAGGTAAGGATTCTGAAGCTTCATCTGACATATTCTGGGCATGTTGCAAGAAAGGATCAGTCCTTGAAGAGGAACATCATGTTTGGGAGTATGGAGGGACAACACAAGATAGGAAGACTCTCAATTGAGATGGACCAATTCAGTGACTGGGGTAATAGGAGTGAGGAGACAGTAAGGTTGGCACAGGATTTAGGGCTCTTGTACATAGGGTCGCAAGCGACTCAACAGCACGTAACAACAATTGTTCAGTCATTCATCCTAAATTAACCAATAGTTGGCCCTCTAGTGGATTTTTAGTAGAGTAAATCGCATGGGATGAGAATGTCCATCCTCTCCCCGTAAAACAGCTGGTGGATTCAAATTGTGTACTTTTGTTTTGGCAGTGCAGTTAATGGTGATCAATTTCTTCAAAAATTAAAGCTTTTAAAATACACCTTGACGTAAATGATCCTTTATGCTATTTTGCTATTTTTAGGTGCCCTCAAGTCTACTACAACTCATAACAACCCTATGAACAAGAGATCTGAGCTTACCATGCACCGTGCTCTCATGACCTGCACTATCCTCTCAATTTCAGCCATTCTCAAACCCACTGTGGTCATCTGTGTGTAAATTAATTTTACTGAGCATATTCCTCTCTTCATCCATCCCTCCACCTCTCCCAGCATGCTTTTATCTCTAAGGACTAGTTCCTCCTGAAAATATGCCCAGTGTAAATGAAGTTTTGGCAGTGCAATTACTGGTGATAAATTTCTGCAAGAATTCAAGCTTTAAAAGGACACCTAAAAGTAAGTGACCCCTAATGTTATTTTGCTGGTTTTAGGTGCCTCTAAGGAGAAGTCTAGCAGCAATTCTTCAAAATAGATTTGTTTGTTCCTTTGTCAGTCCATAGATTATTCATTACTCTTTATCTGCAATCCAAAGGCACTGATGAGTCTTTGATTTTCCTTATTCTTTCCTTGTCTAATTTTCAGATGTGTAAGAAGAAAACTAAAAATATCACAGCTTGGATCTAGTACACTGTAGTCTTTACAATTCATCCTTGTTCTTTATAACTTTGAAAAGATTCTTGACAGCAGATTTCCCCAGTGGCAATGTCTTTGAATTTATTGATCATTGCTAGCAAAGTTATTGATTTTGGATCCAAGTAAAAAGCATAGATATTTTCAAGCTTTTCTTTCCACCATCATGTTGATGTTGATATGTAACCCATATTAAAAATTAATCTTTGATCTTCTTCAGTAAATGTTTCATGACATTTTTACTTTCTGCAAACAAGGTTATCATATGTTTAATACAGGTTAATGTTAATATTAATGAGTCTTCTTCCAATCCTGATGCCACATATTCCTTATTGTTGTGCTTCTCAAATGATTTGTTCAGCATGATGATTCAGTAGGTATGGAGAAAGAATCCAAACATGATGCACATTATTTATGATGTTAAACCATGCACTGTTGCTTGTTTTATTTAGACACCTGCTTCTTGGTTTATGTGTAAGTTTCACATGAGTACAATAAAGTTTTCCAGGATTCCCATTCTCAAGATTAGCCATAATTTGTTCTGTCAAATACATTTGCATAATGAATAAAACACAAGTAAAGATCACCCTGGTATTCTTTGTTGTCAGTCAAGAGTCATCTGACTTCAGCAATGATATCCCTAGTTTCACGGCCTCTTCTAAAACTAGCTTGAATTTCTGGCAGTTTCGTGTCAATATGCTCTTCTGGTCATTTTTAATAATCTTCAGCAAGATTTAACTTGCATGTGATATTGATATTGTTTTATTATTTCCACAGTCTGTTGATTACCCATCTTGGGAATTGGAGCAAATATGTATCTTCCTTCCAGTCAATTAGCCTGTTAGCATTCCATATTTGTTGGCAGAGATTAGTAGGATGTCTAGAGCTGTATTTGTTGCCTGACACAAATGGCCTGGTTAGGAAACCCCAACTATATCAACCTTAGAAATCTGAACCTTTGGATAATTAAGATGTTTTCTCAATTACTCTCTTTTGTTCAGGATTCTCCTATAGAATCTTTGTTCAAAACATTCTGATCTCATCACAAAGAAGACATGGTTAATGGAGGCAATCACATATCGTTTTGTTCCCCTTTTATCTAGCTACTTTCCCTGTCCTCTGATGCTCTAGATAAAACAGAAACCTATTGCTATACCTCAAATTATTTTTATAGGCCTTTAAGACTTCAGACACTATGCAATAAATTAGGAGGCAGAAACATTAAGAGTATTAGGCTAATTTACTAAAATAATCACAAAATCATGACCTTAAGTGTTTGAAAACTAAAAAACAAGTTGTGTGGGTAGTACTTTATATATAAGCAGTGCCAATAATTCTGCAGCAGCTCTATTCTGTAAAACCTCAAATTGCATATTAACATAAGCAAAGCCATGTTCATCTATTAAGGCAGAAACATCTTGGCAGACTAAGAAGGTATCTATTTTTGTACAGCTATAACTTGAACTTTAGATACTTCTCTAATATGTTCTTTATAACTTTGAAAATATTAACAAAAACTTCTAATATGAAAGAGTTCAAATCCCATTATAGTCTGGTTATTCCTTTAAATGAAAGAATCCACTATTTAGTAACTGACAGCACTATAATGGCTACAAGACATTTTCTAGTAAAAGGTTTTCCCCACCTCTTAACTCTTGTTTTAACCTTTTAAAGTTTGATTTTTTTTCAATTTTACTTCCATCTCTTATTCCTCTTTCTCCCTTTTGGTTAATTTGTTAAATAAGAACAACCATCAGGATTGGTGGAAGAGTCATCAACAACCGGCAGTATGCAGATAACACAACCCTGCTTGCTAAAACTAAGGAAGACCTAAAGTGCTTGCTGCAGAAGGTCAATGATTGCAGCCTTCATTATGGATTGAAGCTCAATGTCAAGAAAACAAAGATTCTCACCACTGGGCCAATTGACAGCATCATTATGAATGGTGAAAAGACTGAGATAGTTAAAAATTTTAGTTTGCTTGGCTCCACAGTCAACACTCTTGGTACCAACAGCTAGGAAATCAAGAGATGAATTGCACTGAGAAAGTCAGCTATCAGGTACCTCTCCAAAGTACTGAAGAGCAATGACATCAGGCTGGAGACTAAGGTGCGCCTGATCCAGGCCAATTGCATGCTATGCATCAGAGAGCTGGACAGTGACTAGGGATTACAGAGAATTGGTACCTGTGAGCTGTGGTGCTGGAGAAGAGTATTGACTATACCATAGACTGCTAGGAGAACAAACAGGATTGTCCTGAAAAGGTAAAACTGGGCTGCTCCTTAGAGGCAGGGACTCTGAAGTTTTATCTGACATACTTTGGGCATGTTGCAAGGAGGGACAAATCCTTGGAGAGGGACATCATGTATGGGGGGAAGGGACAGTGCAGGAAAGGAAGACCCTCAATGAGATGGATTGATTCAGTGATAGGGGCAATAGGGGTGAGTGTGTCAGAGACAGTGAAGTTGGCACAGGATAGAACAGGGTTTAGGGCTCTTGTTCACAGGGTTGCAAATAGTTAAAAGTGACTCAACAGCACATAAAAACAACAACAATAACCAGTCCAAAATCAGATATAAAAGCAAACTCATTATTATATGGTACAGGAGACATATTATAAAATATTAATTATATAATTTCTTTTATCTGGAATAAAGAACATTAAAACATTATAAATATTTCCCATATAAACTTCATAGTACCCTTGCAGTACACTAAGTCATATGTAGTTCATTTTTGTTCCATGTAATTCTGAATAAGCAGCAGTCTGTGAATTCATCTACTTTTATAAGCAGTTTCAAGAAAATTTTATTCAATCTGGTGGTATTTACATTCACTACATACTTTCATCTTTTTTCATAAGTCCAATATGGTTAAATTTTTGGTGAAGCACTGGTCAAGTACTTTTGGTAAATCAGTAAGTAACAGTTATCTGTATGTGGCAAAACTAGAAAATTACTATACTCAACTTATTATTAATTGTCATTCTTAAAAGTTAACTGTTTAAAAGGGATATATGATTAGGTATTATTGTTCAGAACGAAGGGTGCATAGTGGAGTGGA
>NW_006399767.1:5098428-5105402 GCF_000299155.1 Elephantulus edwardii | reverse complement strand
CTAACAGCAGACTTTCCCATGGCAATATGTCTTCTAATTTCCTGGCTGCTGGTGCCTAGAGTGTTGACTGTGGAGCCAAGCAAATTGAAGATTGAACAATCTCAATCTCTTCACCATCCATCCTGATGCTGCCAATTATAAATTAAAAATGTTAGACAAAAATATCTCTAAATATAAAATCATTTTTCTCAAAATTAGTTGATATTTATTGAAACCCTCTGCTGGTTTTTTGATGTTGTAAATTGCAACAAGAGGAAATTCTTTAAGTTTCTCCTGAAGAGCTCAAGGTGGAATCAAATCCATTGAAATTGCAGTTAATTCAACTCACTATGCGGATTACGTCATCATAACTCTCCATGCATAAACTTCATATATAATATATAATAATGTTAAGGGATTGGAAGCAGGTGTAGCAACCACTTCATAAACAACATGCCTCTGGAAACAATGAAATAGCCGTAGTTATAGGACAGGGTTCAAGTTTTTGTTCATAGGATCGCTATGAGTTGTGCTCAACTCAACAGCAATTAACAATAACAATATTAAGGGATAATGGTCTAGTGGTAAGAAGCTGTGCTGCAATCCCAAAGTCACATAGTTCTAATCTACCAGCTGCTCAGCAGGAGAAAGATGGGCCGTCTCCTCCCATGTGAATTACTTCCTCTGAAAACCTGCTGAAGAGTCTGCTGTGAGTTGATTTTGATTCAGTGACAAACAACATGGGTATACCAAGATTATCAAGTCTCTGAACATCCAAACTGTTGTTTTAGAGTACCATTGAATCACATGTGAAGAGATTACTCATCTTTCTCCTGTGGAGCAGTTGAAGGATTCTAACATCACAGCATTGTGTTCACAGCACAGTATTTTACCACTAAGCAACCAGTGCTAAAACATTTAAATAATAATAATAAATATAATAAAAATTCCACTAGTAAATGACATTAATTTCCCAGTTAAAAACAATTGACTTTGATGATGCTAGACTAAAAAAAATAAAGTTGTAACTACATTAGCAATTTTTAAAAAAATAAGTAAATATGACATATTGTCTTAGTGTTATAATTGTTGTGTTGCCAACCCAAAGGCATGTAGCTCGAATTCACCAACTGTTCCATGGGAGAAAGATGGACAACCTCTTCTCATACAATTTACAGCCTCTAAAAACCTGCTGAAGTGTCAACTATGAATGTATTCTGATTTAACGGCATATAAGAACAACAAAATTATCAGGCAAATGTAAAAGGAAACGCTAACACCCAAATTTTCAACTCACAGAAAATTATTCTCTTTTGTTGATTTTACACAATTCATATAAGACCTCCTGTTGTTGTGTACTATTGACTTAGAGCCTACCGATAGCTAGTCCACCAGCAGGTTTTCAGAGGCAATTAATTGCATGGGTAGAAATTTCCCATGCTTCTCCCACTACTAAGAATATACCCTAATGAAATCATAACTGCCACCTAAACAGATACATGCACACCTATGTTTATTTCGGCCTTGTTCACATTAGCAAAGAGGTGGAAACAACCCAAATGCCCATCAACAAATGAATGGATAGAGAAGCTCTGGTATATTCACACAATGGAATATTATCTGGCATTGACCCTGAAGGACATTATGCTGAGTGAAATATCTCAGTTACAAAAGGACAAATATGGCATAACGCCACTGTTAGAAGACAGAACTGACATCAGGGTTGGGGGGAGACTAAGAAAGAGGGGGCAAATAATGTATACTGCATTGAAACAGATGAGGGAGAAAACTATTTAAAAGGAATATATGATTAGATATTATTGTTATGACAGGAGTCTAGAATGAAGGTAGCATATTGGAGAGGACTTGGGGGGAGAAATTGAATAACAATGAAAGAATTTAAAAAAACAAAAACAAAAACAAAAAGAAACCACCTGGTCTCCAATAAGGAGCTTGGATTCACACTATCCAGGACAGACCTGTTCATTTTCTTGGCAACCCATCATATGTTCATTATTATTCTTATCCAGCACCACAATCAAAGGGATCAATTCTTCTTCTGTGATCCTTTTGTCCTTTTGTCTGTCACTGCCCAGCTTTCTGATGCATAGCAAGTAATTGTGAAGACCATGTCCTAAATCAGGCACACTTTAGTCTCAAGACTGACACCCTTACTCTTCAGCACTCTAGAGATGTCCCTGATAGCAGATTTCTTTAACACAATTCTTCTTTTGATTTCCTGCCAAGAGTGTTGAGCAAGCTGAAATTGTTCATATTCTCAATCTCTTCTCCATCTATCACAATCCTGCCTATTGATCCAGTAGTAAGAATCGTTGTTTTCTTGATATTGAGCTTCAATTTATATTGCAAACTACAGTTCTAGGCCGTCTGCAGCAGATGCATCAGGCTCTCATCAGTTTCAGCAAGTAAGGTTGTGTTATGTGCATAATATATGCATTTGATGAATCTTCCTCTAACCCTGATGCCACATTCTTCCTCATAAAGTCCATCCTCTTGAATGATGTATTCTGTATACATATTTAAAAGATATGAAGACAGGACACATCCCTGATGCACTCCTTTTGTGATATTGAACCATGCAGTGCTTCCTTGCTCTGTCTGGCAACTTCCTCCTTTTCCAAGTATAAATTTCACATGAGCACAAACAGGTGTCCTGGGATTCTCATTATTCTCAAAGTTAGCCACAATTTGTTGTGATCCACTCAGTCAAATGTCTTTGCATAATCAATGAAACACAGGTACTCCTCAGGTATTCTGTGTTTTCAACTAATATCCATCTGACATTAGCAGTGACTTTTCTCTTGGCAATACTCAGTTTACCCACATGCTTTTCACATTCTGTGTTGCAATAACTAGTATCTGCTTGCTATTGTTCCTCCTTTGTGTTTGCCAATCAGCATGTTCATCCTCAGGTGCCATATCTGTTAGTGTAATTTAAGAGTGTTATATTTTGCAGAAGGTTTTCAAAGGACTGTAGTTTCAGAAGTGGATAACCAATCCTCCCTAATCTGCCTTAATTTAGATTTTCAAGTTAGAGCAATATCTAGCAGACAAGTATTTTCCCCAGAAGAGTTGGTTTCCCACCTTCCTAACACCACTTTGCCACCTGGGATTTGCTTCTGCCCTTGCCCTACTGTACCAGGGTTCACTTCCTCCAGAATCTCCTTCAACGTCTCCTGACTTCCCCTCCCTCACATCCTTCAACTCCCCTTCCGACTCTTGTCCTATCTGGTCATCACTTCTCTCCCTAAAGCCAACCTTAGATATTGTGGCTCAGGGTAACAGACACTTCTGTGATGCTGGTATACCATGTTGCCACTGCTTAACTCTGTCTTGAGGCTGCAGCCAGCACTGCTCTACTCCATCATGCAGCCATTGCCTGCTTCAGCTCTAGTCTCTTGAGTGATCTACACCCAACAACAATTCATGTAGCTGCTGACCCTATGCTGGTCCTCTCTCTCAAAGCACCATTGTGTGGCCCCACTCTGCCTCCCTTAGCCTAACAAATATCCAGTAACTAAAACTAACATTAGTAAATTACCTAAAGATAGGTAATTTAAAAAACCTAAAAATCAATTTTGCTAACTGTACATACCACAAAACATAATCTTGAAGTTTTTTGCATTTTAATGCTTCATTCAACTTTTCTTCTTGCCTCATTTTTTCAAGCTAATTTTAGGCCTTTAAAATGTGATCAATTAAAGCATACCCATCTTTATTGCTGCATTATATACAATAGAAAAAAAAATAGAAGCAACTCAAGTGTCTGTCAACAAATGAATGAATAGAAAAAGTGTGGTACTTTCACACAAGGGAATACTATACAACATTAAAAAAACAACAGTGAAATAGCAAA
This sequence comes from Elephantulus edwardii, assembly GCF_000299155.1. NCBI lineage: Eukaryota > Metazoa > Chordata > Mammalia > Macroscelidea > Macroscelididae > Elephantulus > Elephantulus edwardii. The sequence goes on along the minus strand of NW_006399767.1, from coordinate 5,101,546 downwards.
ACATTATATGACATGGAGGAGTCTGGAGGACATTATGCTAAGTGAAATATCTCAGTCACAAAAGGACAAATATCACATAACACCATTGTTATAAAATAGGACAGACATGAGGGGTGTTGGAGAGGGAATAGGGAAAGAGTGGATAAATAATGAAACTATATTAGAACAGATGAGGGGAAGAACTAGCCAAAAGGTCCACTTAATACAATTATGTCTGTAAGTTACTGGCTAGGAGTAGAAACATTTTCCCACTTTGATTCTACTCTTACTGTGATTTTTGTCTTTTTGGCTTTAAAAAATTCCTCTACACTAGGATAAGAAAGCAGCAATATTTTCTTTTATATGTTGAAAGACATGTGACTTTTTATTAAATCAATCATTCTAATGTATTTTGTCATTCTACACAGTTATGATTTTATCCTGCTCATACGAATTTCAACTTCACAAGAAATTCCCTAAAACTTTGAGAATAAGGAGAATAGCAGTCAAAGACTCAAAATCATTTGCTGGTAATTCTTGGGATGGTAATAGTATTTGGCTGCGGTTTTAAATTTTTTTTATTTTAAAAAAAATTTTAAAAAATAAAGCATTTTTTCAAAATGTAACAATATTGATTAAAGAATCTCCTCCCTGGAGAAGTTGTTCTTTATTTATGGGATGCCTAATAGTGTTTCTAAAAATATTGAACATGTGCTTCATCAAACCTATTTGTAATGAGATTAAAGCAATTAAGTAATTAGAAAAGCATGTCTATGCATGCTGAACAGCCTCTAGTGGGAGAAATGATTTATAATTTGGCTATTTTAATATGAGTATACCAAAATATTAATATATATGTATTTCTTGTCAACGTCACTGTTTTCACTTATTTGGAAATATGTCCCTCCCAGAAACTTAATACCCAAGGATAAAATTTATTTAAAAACTCTCATTCATTTTTCCCACTTTTTTGCTGGGACTGGTGGGCCAAAATAGTATATCAACAGAAACAAGACATTTGAGCAAATTTGCAATGTCGGTATTTCAATTACTTTCTCCTAAGTTCATTACTGCCAATGTGGCAATCAATCTGTGCTTCTAATCATTAGGTGGAAATGAAGTTTTGTTTGTTGTCAAATGTGTTCTGTGGTGATGGAAAGAGAGAATGAGAAAGAAGGTGGAGAATCATTACCAAATTGAAGACAGCAATGCAGTTTATGGAGAAGTACAATGAAAATCTATAAAGTAACAAAGTGCTTTATTGGTCTCTTTAACTTTTTCTATTTCCTGAAATGACCCTTAAAAATGATACTAGACGTGGGAATTGTATACTAATGAAGGAATTTTTTTCTTTTTTTATTCTTTTTTTTTTTTCTTTTTTCTCTCTTCGGAGGGGGAAGCGAGCTGGTGGGGAGGGGTGGGAAGGGAGAAAATTGAGGCAATGAATGAATGGAAATCCAAAACCTCTGTAAAAAAATAAATAAATAATTTAATTTTAAAAAATGATACTAGAGACTCCAGCAGCTACTGGGAGCCATAGTCTATTTTTTCAGTATTATCACGTGAACCCACTGATATATGAGATATTTTTTAATAACTTCAAGAAGCTGTTTAAAATAGAAAGTTTCTGCAATGACTAAAAGCCTTACTGAGAAGGGTTATGCTACAGTAATGCAATGTGAGGTCAGAGCCAGCTTATGTAAGATCTTTAATAAAGAACATATCCCTGGCATTTCCACACCTAGACAAAATGATAGCTCATTTTTGTAAGTTATTATAACAAAAAATAATCACTTTCCATTGATTCAATTCTGACTCTTAGGAACTCCATGGGACAGAAAAGGACTATCATCCCATAAAGAATCATCTGGACCCTGAAGAATGACTGGTGGGTTTGTACTACTCACATTTATAGTTGGCAACTATACACATAACCAATGTGCCACCAGAACTCCTTCACATATCTCTACAAATCTTAATGAAGACATATTGGAGGTTTCTTTGTTTGCTGTCTTTAGTCCTGAGAGTGGCTATGACTCCTTGAAGATATATATGAAAACATGTTTCTTCAGTTCTCTCTAGTTATGTGGTTCAGTGCCATTGAGTAAAGTATGACTCATAGCAACCCTATGAACAATAGATTTGAACCCTGTTTTATCCAAGTCTTGCTCATTAACTCTTACACAATTAAGACCATTGTTGCAGTAACTTTGTATTCATCTCATTGAAGGTCTTCCCTTGACCATCTACCTTTTCAAGCATGATGCCCCCGTTTAAGGACTAGCCTCTCCTGAGAACATTCCCAAAGCATGAGAGACAAACCTTTGCCATCTTTGCTTCCAAGAAACATTTTGTCTGCACCTTCTCCAAGTTGTATCTGTTTCTTCTTTTGGCAGTCCATGCCATATTCAGTACTGTTTTCCACCACCACAACTCAAAGGTTACTCTGGGGCTATTCCATCTGATAGAATAGCTAACACCCAGCAAGATGAGTCTTATGATGAGTTCCAAGTCAATTTTGGCAGAGAGAGTTCCTTCTTACATCACCGGCATAGCTTTTGACTTGCTTTGTATTATTAACTTATATACTCAGTGATGGTATCTGCTGGCTGATATTTTGGGCTTTGCTTATTTGCTTCATAAAGTTAGTATACAAAACACAAAAAAATCTTGAAAGAACTGTGATCAGATTAAGACCATAAAAAAATGACAATACTCTTTGGTCAGACGTCATTCAAAATATGTGATAAGTGCATTGTGCATTGATGGATATTCTAAAGCTAGATTGTGTTCCTAAGTTTTCATAAATTGGAAATATTCTGCTTACATCATATAGCCTTTTGAAATATCGTCTGTTTCTCAGAGATATCCTGTCTAGCTCGTATAAGCCCTGTCTATCTGATTCAAAATGCTGTTAATGCTCTAGTTTCTCAACTGATAAAGCACATGTTTTAACCTCTACCTGAATGTTTATTACCTAGAGGGTTTTCATTAAATTTTATACACACACACACACACACGCGCGCGCGCGGAGATCGATCGCACTCCAGAGAATTATGTGCCAGCAAGTCATTTGCAACTCACAGCAACCATATGCACAAAATAGGTATGAATCTTATCCCGAGTCAATCTCACCATC
>NW_006399767.1:5095301-5097808 GCF_000299155.1 Elephantulus edwardii | reverse complement strand
CTTCAGGTACTACTCAGTTTCATCAAGTAAGGTTGTACAATCAGCATAGCACATGTTGTTGATAAATCTTCCTCAAATCCAGATGCCACATTCCTCCCCATGTTCGTCCTCCCAAATGATCTGTTCCACATATTGATTGAACAGGTATGGGGGCAGGATGCATTCCTGATGCACTCTTTTCCTAATTTTGAACTATGTAATGTTTCCCTGCTATGTTTTAATGAATGCTTCCTGGTCCAGACACGGGTTTCACATAGTTAGGTGTCCTGGGATTTCCATTCTTCTTGAAGTTAGCCACAATATTTTTTTGTATTTTATATATATTAAACGGTAATATATATTTTGCAAGCAGGAGTGGTCTCCACTCCAGAAACTCTATGAACTTTGAAAAATGTTGATAGTTGTAGAGGGGCTTCAGGCCTTGTATTCATGTGGTCACTGTGAGTCGTCCTCGACTCAAAGGCAATCAACAACAACATAGTATATACAAATACATTTTTTACACAGAGAGAGAGATTATGTGTGTTGTTGTAGTTGTGTCTGTCTAATCAGAACTGATCCATAGCTGACCCTCTGGCAGATTTTCAGAGCAATCAAACATATGGGAGGAGATTGCGCATCCTTCTCTAGTGGAGCTGTTGGTGGATTTGATCTCTATGCTTTCAGGATTGTAGTGCATCTTCTTGCCACTGGGCTACCAGTGAGATAGCTAGATTGTAGATAGATATGCACATAGGTAGGTAGGTAGATAGGTAATTGATTGATTGATAGGTAGATAGATAATAGATAAATAGATGATAGATAGGCAGACAGATATGAAGATACATGCAAAATATCAGATTCCAGATTTCCATGAGTGATTAAGTACTTTACCACTCGTTTAAAGACTAATGTTTCAAAGTCAAAAGACCTAGGAATTTGCATCCAGAAAGTTAGAGCCTTGAAAACTCTATGAAATTCTATTCTGTAGACATAGGATCAGTATGAGTTAGAAGATTTCTAAGATAACAATAAGAACATGTCATAGCACAAAGGAGTCTTAAAGACAGCATAAATCTCAATTATTTCCTTTAATCTCTCTTACAGACTTTTATATAATGTATGTTTAATGTAGATTTGATAAACAAGTAAACATCTTCTAATTGTGCACGTATACATTTCTAATTTTGTGATAAAGGAGAAAGAGCAGACTGCTCTTAAGGATTTGGCAAAAAATAAGGCCTCAGGAATTCATGGAACACCAATTGACATATTTCAACAAACAGATGCTTCCCTGAATGTGTTCACCAGGTTGTGCCAAGAAATCTGTAGGACAGCTCCCTGGCCAACTGACTGAAAGAGAATCATATTTATTCTCATTTTTTTTAAAAAAAAGGTGATCTGACAGAGGATGCACATAATCAAACAATATCACTAAAATCACACACTAGCAAAATCCTGTTAAAGATTATCCAAAAATTATTGGAACAGTACATTGACAGAGAACAACCAAAACTACAAGCTGGATTTAGAAGAGGTGGTGGCATTAGAGACATTATCGCCAGTATCAGATAGATCTTGGCAGAAATCGGAGAGTACCAGAGGAATGCCTATCTGTGTTTCATTGACTATACAAAGGCATTTGACTGCGTGGATCACAGCAAGTTGTGGCTAACCTTTAGAAGAATGGGAATCCCAGAACACTTGTTCTTTCTCATGCAAAATCTGTACTGAGACAAGGAAGCAGTTATCAAAACAGAGCAAGGAAACACCACATCGTTCAAAACCAAGAAAAGAGTGTGTCAGGGATGCTTTTGGTCTCCACATCTTTTCTATCTGTATGTAGAACATATCACTCAGGAGGCTAGGCTTTATGAGGAGGAATGTGTCATCAGCATTGGAGGAAGACTTATCAACAGCCTTTGTTGTGCAGATTGCACAACATTGCTTGCTGAAACTGAGGAGGACTTGAAGCACTTGCTGCAGGTCAAGGATGGTAGTCTGCAACATGGGTAGATTGAAGCTCAACATCAAAAACACAAAGATTTGTCATTGGGCCAATTGGCAGCACCATGATATATGGGGAAGAGATTGAAGTTGTTAACAATCACAGCTTACTTGGCTCCACAATCAACACTCTTGGCTCCAGCAGTCAGAAAATCAAAAGACAAATTGTATTGGGAAATTCTGCTGTCAGGGATCTCTCAAGAGTACTGCGAAGCAACAATGTCAGTCTAGAGACTAAGGTGAACCTGATTTAGGCCGTGATCTCCACAGTTACATGCTATGCATCAGAGAGCTGGACAGTGACTAAGGATGACAGAAAATATTGATGCCTTTGAGTCGTGGTGCTGGAGATGAGTCTTTAATATACCATGGACTTCCAAGAAAATAAGTAAGTCTGTCTTGGAAATGTTAAAATTAAGTTTCTCATTGGAGGCTAGGATTTTGAAGCTCCATCACACATATTTTAGGCATGTGGCCAGAAGGGACCAGTCCTTGGAGAGGGACATCATGCTTGGAAGGGT
>NW_006399767.1:5092198-5095061 GCF_000299155.1 Elephantulus edwardii | reverse complement strand
AATAATTTCTAAACTCTGGAAGATGGAAATAAATGTGGATCTCTTCCAGTCATTTAGCCATGCAGTTGTCTTCCATATTTGTTGGCAGAAACTGGTGAAACAGTGTTGCATCTGATTCCTAAAACAATCAATTGATATTCCTTCCATCAAATCCTGGGGGCTTTGTTTATTTGCTAGTGTCTTCAGTGCAGCTTTGACTTCTACTTTTGGTATTACTGATTTTTTTTATCATATATTATTCCCAGAATTATTTGGTGTCAATTAATTATTTTGGTAAAATGACTCTGTATATTCTTTCTTGCTTCTTTAGATGCTTCCTGCATCATTCAAGTTTTTGCTCATACAGAATACTGCAGTGTTATGACTCGAACCTTGAATTTGTTCTTCAGCTTGAGGAATGTTGAACATATTCATCCCTTTTGGTTTTCTAACGTTAGCTCCTTTTACATTCCAATATATTATTCTGCTTTGTCTTCAAGAGTTTGCCTTTAAAAATCATCTGTTCATATCTCTTAGCTCATCATTTCTTCCCCTTACTTTAATTTCTTTTCATTCCAATGAAAGTTTGAGTCTCTTCTGACACTTATTTGGAAAAACAGGGTTATTGTTCTTGTCATGTGCCTTCAAGTTGACTATGACTGCTAGTGACCCTAAGAATGATAGCTGTGAGCCCTGTCTTATCTTGAGCCAATCTCACAGTCTCTGACATTCCTGCCTTCATTGCCACAGTTAGTATGTTAATCCATCTCACCCAGAGTCTTCCTCTCGTCTGCTGATCTGCCTCTCTTCTAAACATGAAGACCTTCTAGTAACACAAGTCTTAGGTAACATCATGATAGATGGAAAATAATTTGGAAACTGTCAATAGCTTAATATTATTCAGATCCACAATCAACAACTACAGTAGCAGCAGTCAAGAAATCAAACAATATCTTGCATTTGTGAAATCCAATTTCAAGGACTTATCCTAAATTCCCAACAGCAAAGGTGTCAGTTTAAAGACTGAGGTGTGTCTGATCCAAGCTGTGATATTTTCAGTTGATTTCTATGCATCTGCAAGTTGGACAATGAATAAGGAAGAAGAGAAAAGAATTGATTCCTTTGAATTTTGTTATTTACAAACACTGTTAAATATATGATGTGCTGCAAAAAGGAAAAACTTGACGTAAGTATGATAAGAATGTTCCGTAAAACGAAGGAGCTTCATCTTATTTACTTTAGATATATTAAAGACATTACGCTGGGAAAAGTAGATGTAAAGCAATAGAGAGGAAGACCCTCAATGACATGGTTTGTCACAATAACTATCACAATGGGCTTAAAAATGACAGAGATTGTGAGGATGGTGCAGGATATGGTCAACTTCAGATCTGTTGTCCATAGGCTTGCTATGAGCTTTAGTTGGTTCAGTGGTACTTAAGAACAACAATCCCATAAAGGAAGTACCTAAGAGGAATAAATTCAAATTTATGGAGCTAGTTAATCAAAGTATGATATCAAGATAGGGGAAAAAGAGAAAAATTACAATTGAGATGGGATTATGATCATTTTAAATAACTGATAGTATGATATTAGGTGACAGATTAAAAAGAGACCCTTAATCCAGGTTTAAAATCAACTTCACAGCAAGCAACAATCACATTTCATTTGTAATAGTCTCCTTCATTTTGTTTCTAGCTTCTTACATCTATTAATTTTCTAATTGTTGTTGTTATGTGCCACCAAGTCACCTGCAACTCATAGCAACCCTATGTACAAGAGCTCTAAATGCCATTCTATCCTGTGCCAACCTAGCCATTTCAAATGCATTCATTCCCACCACTCCACTCACAGAATCAATCCATCTCATTGAAGGTCTTCCTCTCCTTCGCTGCCCCTCCACTCCGCCAAACATGATGGCCATCTCCAAGGACCAGTCCCTACTTGCAATATGCCCAAAGTATGTCAGACAAAGCTTCAGAATCCTTGACTCCAAGGAGCATTCTGGCTTCACCTTCTCCAGGACATACCTGTTTGTTCTCCTAGCAGTCCATGGTATATTCAACACTCTGCTCCAGCACCCCAGCTCAAAGGCATCAGTTCTCTTTCTATCATCCCTAGTCACTGTCCAACTATCTAATACCAGCAAAAAGTATATAATACATATTTGTTGTTTTAGGGTGACTCTCAGTGAACCATTCATTTGATGGCTAGTTTTTGTTTTATAACCATGAACAACAGTATTTCTCAAATTCAAGTATATAAATATTTCAAAAAGTGCTGTTAAAGCCAAAATTTCAAGTTCCTACATACAAAATATGGCAATTCATAGATATGGCATGGGTAGCTGAATTTTAGCAAGAACCTAGGTTCTGATGTAAGCTATTACCACTTATCTACTATTTTATTGGTCAAAAAAAATAGCTTTAAAAAAGTATCAACTCCTCTGGGTTTTTTCCAATTCCTTCATGCCTTCCCACTGCCTAACAAATTCTGTAAGTCTCCCCTTTCCCTCTCCTCTTTTCCTTTTGGACATTTATAAACATCTTATTTGTTATCCTTCCATGTTTACAATAATGGTCTTATTCAGAGTCTTTATAAGTCTGAATTAGTTTACTCAGTATAATGCTCTCTAGCCTGGAAAGATGGAGTAGTGATGGTGGTGGGTATGGATCAATTAGGATTAATTTTATAAAATCTAATATATGAGAATGATGGCATGAAACACATTGTATATGAATGAATTACAATGCATATGAATTTTGTATGCAAACCAATATAAAATAAATATTTGAAAAAACAAAAATGTATCATCTCATGTATAAAATGACAGACTACACAAATACCTCTAAGTGTGCCAGAAATATATGTTGTTGTTGTTGTT
>NW_006399767.1:5089238-5091633 GCF_000299155.1 Elephantulus edwardii | reverse complement strand
TGGAGCCAAGCAAACTAAAGCTGTGAACAATCTCAATCTTTTCACCATCCATCCTGATGCTGCCAATTGGTATAAAATATGTAATGCATACTTCTATATATTATGTATATACACACATTGATATGGTAAAGTTTCTTTGCTGAGTCACAGTTGGCTTTTCGTTAGGTGCCATCAAGCTGACTTCACCACGCAGCAACCATATGTATATCAAATTGAAACCCTGCCCCTTTGTCATCACCATCTCTTCTGTACTTAAATCCGTAGTTGGTTGCAGTCCTGATATCAATCCAGCTCCTTTTAAGTTTTCTTCTCTTTTACTAACTCACTATATTTCCAAGTTGATCTCTTTCTCCAGACAACGATAACATGGTTAAAGTATGTAATATGAAATCTCAAAATCCATGCTTCTGAGGAACATTCTGGTAGCTTATTCCAAGGTAGATGTGTTATTTTGGCAGTTCACAGTATGTTCAATATTCTTGGCCTACACAATTATTCTTTGGCCTTTCTCTTCATTGTCCAATTTCTCCATGCATATGAAGCATTCAAGAATATCATGGCTTGGTTCAGGTGCACTTCAGTCCTCAGTGACAGTTGTTCTTTAGCACTTTAAAGAAATCCTTTGCAGCAGTGTTGCTCAATATAATACATTGATATACCAGCCTTCCATATTCCATATCCCAGTGTTAATATGGAGAAAACATTGGACCTAAAACAAAAATTACGTTTTAGGGGCATGACAGTGCCACTATTATAAGTCACGATGTGGGTTTTCCTATACCTTTCTTGCCTGAGTTGTTATGACTCAAATGCAAAACTCTGTGTGTGTGTGTGTGTGTGTGTGTATGTATGTACGCACACCCTTGCATGTATGTACGCACGCACGTGTGCACGCGTGCGCACACACACAATTTTCTAAAAATGTGCAAAGGAAAGTAAAGGTAAAAATGTTATTATTCATGGCATTCTTCTCTTTAGCAGAAAGTAGCTCATTTGATTAATATTTATTGGTACTCTTATTTTAGAAGAAAATAGATCCTTTAATTAACAATTATAAGTCAAGAGCCTAATATTTATGTACAAATTTATTACTAAAGCTACAAGCTTGAATATATTATTGACTATATATTTGACTAGCCACTGACTATTTTATTTTCAAGAACATTTTTTCTGTTATATTGTTTGTGATTTAAGAGTAGTTCTCTAGTTATTTTCCTTTGGTGAGTTGTATGAATCTAAAAGTATCTATTTAAATTTTTCTATTTGAAAGAAAATCTGAGATCCCTGCATATAGCCAGCAGATGTAGAATGGACCTTTTAGTACCTCACTTCACAAGGGGATGTGAGTAACACAAACATTCAGGAAACAGCCAAGATATTGCTTTTGGCCAGGATATAATCCTGCTATGCTAACCACACACTCTAACTTGAGGACTACAGCATTCAGCAACTACAGTAATAAGGTTCTGGAGCAGAAAGTCAGAGAAAGTCTTTCCTCCTGAACTGTCAGAGAGAGTAGTGAAGGAATCTAGCCACACCATTTCATAGACTAAGAAGGACAAAAGCTATTTCAGGAAAAATGTCTGCAAAAAGGAAAACAACAAGCCATCCACCCACGAGAGCTTAGCTGCAGGACCAGAGAGAAAGAAACTGAAGCAGTCGGCCCCTAGTCCCAGAAAATATTGCCACAGATCCAGAGAGAAAGAACTATGGGCAAGGTAGGTTGTTGTCTTCCTTACTTGTATATTAAGCTCCACAACAGAAGCAATTTTTACCTTGAGCACAGGGATCAGAGAGAAATTCAGGCAGTGTAAGCTGCCCTTCTCTCCTGTGGAATAGAGAGTACCTGAGCCAAAGTCCTCAGATCAAGGTCATGCTAGGTCCCCAGGGGAGACTCTACTACAGCAATAACACAGAAGAAACAGACTACCTCACATCCTACACAAAACCAAAGCAAGATGTCACATCAACAAAAGTAATCAAAACAGAATCAATGGATTTCCAAAACCAGAAAGTCTGCTGGATTGTTCCAACACAGATTTCAAAAGAACGATTGAATATTTTTAATGAGTGAAAAACCAACTTGAAGAATTACATGATTTTACAAGCAAAAGCCAAGAGACACTTAAAAAAAACAATCCTAGATAATGCAGATAAAACAAATGAGGTATTAGAAACTCTGGAAAAACAAGAAATTGCAATCCAGAATATGGGGCCAGCATCTCATATACTGTTAATGTGTTGGAGGGAAATACGAGCAGAGTTGGAGAGATGGAACACAGAACCAGTGAAACAGAAGTTTGAGTACTCACCCCTGATCTGCTAGAACAAAATGCAGAATCAAAAAGTGAGGAAAAGAAGTAAGCCTCAAAATAATGTGGAACATCTTCAAAAG
>NW_006399767.1:5086605-5087550 GCF_000299155.1 Elephantulus edwardii | reverse complement strand
GCATGCCATAAAAAGACTTCCCCACCAAAAAGTCCTGAACTAGATGGCTTCATGGCAAAATTCAACCATGCATTCAGAGAAAATCTATATTCAAGTCTAGTTAAATTATTTCAAAAAATACAAGAGGGAAAGGAAAATTCCCAGAATCATTCTATGAAGCAAGCATATAGCCCTAATACCAAAAACCAGACAATTATCATCAAAAAAGAAAACTACAGACCAATATCTCTCATAAATATACATACAAAAATCTTTAACAAAAATCCTGGCTAATAGCTCCAATAGCATATCATAAAAATAATTCTTCATGACCAAGTGGTATTCATAACAGGTATGCAACATAGATCAACATAAGGAAAAAAACCCTAATTAATCACATTAACAAAGTAAATAATAAAAGCCGCATGATCCTAGCAATTAATACAGAAAAGGCCTTTGGCAAAATTCAACACCCCCATCCTGATCAAAACATTCAGAAAAATAGCAATAGAAGGGAGTTTCTTCAACATAGAAAAAAGTTTATATGTAAAACCAAGAGCCAATATCATTCTTAATGAAAAATAAAAACGTTCTCCTTACAAACAGGGCCAGGCAAGGATGCCCACTGCCACCACGCCTATTAAATATTTTACTGAAAGTATTTGCTAGGACAATACAGCAAGAAAAGGAAATAAGATGCATCAATATAAGCAAAGTTATGGTTATACTATTGCTATATGCAGATGATATGGTAGTGTAGACAGAAAACCCCAAAAATGCAACAAAAAAAATTCACCCTGTAAACCAGTTTCATAGAGCAGCAGGATACAAGATCAACATACAAAAGTCAATGGGATTCCCCTACAATCAAAAGTATAGAGAAGGAAAATAAGACAGTAATATCACTTAACACCAGAAAAACACAAATTGAAATATTTAAGAATAAATCTAACTAGAGGTACAGAA
>NW_006399767.1:5074478-5082110 GCF_000299155.1 Elephantulus edwardii | reverse complement strand
AACAACAACAACAACAACAACTCATCAATAACTTCTTCCAATAAGATGAAAAGAAAATCTACTGACTGTAAAAAAACTATTTCGCAATACCATCTTAGACAAGGGTCTCATAACAAAAGTTTACAGAATATTACAGCACCTCCACAAGGAAAAAACCCAATAACCCATTACAAAATGGGCAAAGAAACAAAGATTTTCACAGAGGAAGACATTTAGATAGCCAACAGACACATGAAGAAATGTAATGTTCCAAATCACTAGCAATAAGTGAGATGTAAATCGAAACCACAATGAGATACCATCTTACCCCAGTTTCAGCGGCAAACTTCAAAAAAAACAGCATGTAATAAATGCTGGAGAGGATGTGGAGAGATTAGAATTCTCATACACCGTTGGTGGGATTGTAGAATGGTACAACCACTCTGGAAGTCAGTTTGGCGTTTCCTTAAAAAAGCTGAACAAAGGAATTCAGTATGACCTAGTTATTCCACTGCTAGGAATATACCCTGCGAAAATGAGAACTGAGACATAAACAGAGATCTAAATGCTATGTTTATAGCAGTGTTATTCATCATCACAAGAACATGGAAACTGTCCAAATGTCCAACCATATTGAAATGGATTGAGAAATTCTGGTATATTCACACAATGAAATATTTCACAGCACTCAAGAATAATAATTTCTAAAATTACTAAGTCACTTGGGAGGGGCTGGAGAGCATTATGCTGAGTAAACTAACCATCATAAGGAAAAATACTACATAAACCATTATTGTAGAAATAACATGCAAAACATGTATGTGGATCCATGGGAGGTGGGTGGGAGCAGCAGCGTGAGAATAAGCAGAAGGAAATCATAGGGTTGCACAATTTGATAGGAGGGAGGGTAAAGGAAATGGGAAAGATCCAGTGGGAAACTGGAAAGACAAGGTAATTATGAGACTATAGATTGTGATTAATTTATAAAACATAATGAACAGAATGATTGTATTAAAAAATGTGAATAAAGGATAGTGTGACAGACAATATATATGAACTTTTTGTTCATATATTTGTTGTGGTTATGTGCCATTGAGTTGCTTGCAACTCATAGCAAACCTACACACAATAACCCTGAAACCTACTCTATCCTGTGCCAACCTTATTGTCTCTCTAACAGACCTATCCCCATTACCTCAGTCACTAAACCAGTCCATCTCACCAAGGATCTTTCACTCTTGCCTTTTCCCACCACCCTTCCAAGCATGATGTCCCTCTCCAGGGACTGTTCCCTCTTTGCAGCATGCCCAAAGTATTTCAGATGAAGCTTCAGAATCCTTGCCTCCAAGGAGCAGCCAGATTTCACTCTCTCCAGGATGAATCTGTTTGTTCGACTGTCAGTCCATGATATATTCAGTACTGTTCTCCAGCATCACAGCTCAAAGGCATCAATGCTCTTTCTTTCATACCTAACCATTGTCCAGCTTTCTGATGCATAACAAGTAATTGTGAAGACTATGGATGAGGCATACTTTAGTCTCTAGACTGACAATGCTCTTCAGTACTTTGGAGAGGTCCCTGACAGTAGACATTTCCAATGAATTTTGTCTTTTGATTTCCTGGGTGCTGGTACCAAGAGTGTTGATTGTGAAGCCAAGTAAATTAATGCTGTTAACAATCCCAATCTCTTCATCATTTATTATGATGCTGCCAATCAGCCTAGGTCTAAGAATCTTTGTTTTCTTGATGTTGAGCTTCAATCCATATTGAAGGCTGCAGTCCTTGACCTTCTGCAGCAAGTGCTTCAGGTCCTACTCATTTTAAGCAATCAGCATTGCATCATCTCCATATTGTAATATCATATTCTTCCTCATAGAGCCCAGCCTCCTAGATGATCTGTTCCGCATATAGATTGAAAAGACATGGAAATAGGACATATTCTTGGCATACAACCTTTCTAGTTTTGAACTATGCAGTGTTCCCTTGCTCTGTTCTGAAAGCAAACCAATTTAGATTAAAAATTAAAAAAACAAGAGAGAGAAAAACAAAGAATAACAAAAGGAAAAGGAAAGAAAAACTAAAAGTTTATAATCTTAGTCCAGGAGAAAAAAAAATAGAGTTGAACTCGGAATTAATAGACACTGTGTTTTCTTATTATTTAACATAAGTTATTGGTTCTTTTTGGTGTTGTTGACTTGATTATTGAGTTAAAATTTAAATGAATTTGGCATATCAGATTACCAGATAATCTAACGACTATCAGAATCCAGGGCACAGAGGACACACTTTAAGAAATTTTGGTGCATGACTTCCCCTCTGAATAAAATATGCTATATTCTGGCCCTATCCTGTGCCATCATGTTTCAGATACACTGTTCAGAGTCACTGTGAGTCATAGTTAACATGATGGCACTTGTTTGAACTCTGACGTATAAATGTAAAATAAAAGTTGTAACAGTGCAGAAATATATGGTCAAAATAATGGTTTCTTTTATGCCTTCAGGCAAAAAAAAATGCAAAATTGCTCACTTACTATGGGTTTTTTGGTACAGCTAAATGCCTTTTAATAAAACTTTGTTTTGTAAGTCATTCAAAGAAAAAATAAGTTATTTATATCTCTTGTCACTAGCAGTCAGGAAACTAAAAGATTACTTGAACTGGCAAAATCTGTTGTGGTGGACCTCTCTAGAGTACTGAAGAGCAATGTTGTCAGTCTAGAGACTAAGGTGCACCTGATTTCGGCCATGCTTTTTGTAATTACTTACTATACATCAGAGAGTTGGACAATGATGACTAAGGATAACAGAAGAAAAATTGATGCCTTTGAGTTGTGGTATTGGAGAAGAGTCTTGAACATATCATGAACTGTCAAAAAAAAATAAGCCTGTCTTGGAGACAGTAACACCAAGTTTCTCTTTGAAGGCAAGGATTAGAAGTTTCATCTCATGTACTTTGAGCATATGGCCAGGAGAGAACAGTCCTTGGAGAAGGACATCAGGCTCAGAAGGATGGAGGAATGGCATAGGAGAGGAAGATACTGAATGAGATGATTGATACAGTAACTAAGACAATGAGTGTAGGTGTGTTGGAGTCAGGGAGATTGGCTCAGGAGAGCGCAGAGTTCAGACCTGCTGTACATATGGTTGCTATGATTCACAGGCAATTTGACAGCACGTAACAACAACAACTACATATCTTAGAAGTTTTTATTGAACTTCAAGACTATATAAAACATTTTAACAATGATATAAAATGCAAATCATAAAACTTATATATAAACACTTGTTATTGTTAAGTACCATGAAGTCATTGACAAGGCAACCCTATGAATGAAAGGGCTAAGCACTGTTCATAGAGTTTCTAGAGGCAAGCCATTTTGGAAGTGGATGCCACTCCAGATTCCAAGCATGTTTTAATTGGGAAGCTTTACCAAACACTGTCCACTAGGAGTAACCATTATCACATTTAGTACATCAGTGTCACAGTGTTAAGCATCACAGCAACCACAAGTTACCTCTTTACAGCAATGTACAGACCATTGTTATACCACTTAGAAGAAGTCCACCAGCTGCTCTGTGGAGGATGGGCAATCTCTTCTCCTGTGATTAACTAACTGCCTTTGCAAACGTGCTGGAGAGTCAACTATGGGTAGGTTCACACCCTTTTGTACATGACAACAATAGACACTTACGATCAAAAACACTTTTATACCAAAGAACTATTTCATTAACTATTGTGAATTATTTCATAAGTTCATGTCTTTGTAATATTTCTCAAAGATGCCCTTTGTAAAGTACATTAATGGCATTCTGAACTCTTAATTCTACTAATTAGCTTTTCTGGAGACTATGACACTCAGTGCTGATGGAATTTCAAGATTGTTATTCCACATTTTTCAGTCTGATAACTCATTGTCATCCAGATTGCTAAAATGAAAAAGTTTCTCTGCATAGAGATCATGGAATATTTTTAGATGTAAATAGCACTGGAATTTACTGATGCAGACATTATAAGGAACATGTCATAGTGGTAAAACATAATTCTAAAAATGTCTGTCTGCCACAGTAAACAGCAGTCTGTTCTGCTCTATTCACAAAAAGGAAGGACATCACTGGATCACACAATTTAGTGCTTAGAGGAAAATGATAAAGGAAATTGGAAAGACCTGATGGAAACCTGAAAAGATGAGGTAATGGTGGGCACAGTTCAATGGTGACTAATGTTATAAAACACCAAGTATGAGAAAGGTTGTATAAAACACAATGTGAATGAAGGAAAGTGAGGAATACAATAAGCATGACTTTTGCATGCAAACCGATGTAAAATGAATTAAAAAAAAACCAAAACCACAATATCTGATCTTCAATAGTTCTAGTGAAATATTTCCAAAAAGGGGATGAACCTCAAGAGAAATTATAAGGTTAATGCCAATTGTTCCAATTGCTTGATCTCAGCAGTGCAAGTCCATTTCATATGGTGAAACTTTGCCGGCAGTGTAGTTTTTAGAATTAGAATCATGGACAAATTTTCAAGAATCTTCAGCTAACAACAACATGATTGCCAGAAGATCACAGAGTTCTTGTTTAAAGCCTATATCTTTCTGCCAAATTAAAATATTAGTTCTAATATTGATTAGAAGATACTTCAAATAAATTAAGGGGTTATTTTTAGGGTATAAAATTAAAGATAAGCTAGAAATAGATTTTCTTGTACTTAAACATAAGCACATATTTCTTAAAACAGGTCCTTACAGATTTCAGTTTCACAGGTACTTTGTAGGTTGAAAATACAATGTTCTTAAGCATAGCTGAAACTACTGTGTCTAGGTATACATAGTCTACGTAAGTCTGTAAAATTCATTTCCATGATAATCTAGGAGATTCTTCATATTCATCTGACTAGGTGCTGGAAGTTTAATTGATTTTGACCTTAGTGACTTTAAGTTAGATGAAAGCAAAATACATAAAATATGGACTACGTATTTAGTGAGATACTGCTTGGAGAAAATGTAACCAAGGTGCTCCTTAGAGGTATATATGGTGAAATTTCATCTCACACACTGTGGACGTATTGTTAGGAGGGGTCAATCTTTGAATAAGGTGTGTCATATGTGCAAAGGTGAGGGGAAGCAAAGAAGAAGAAGACTCAACAAGATAGAGTTTATAGTTAGTTACTGCAACAATGGGCTTGAGTATATCAGGGATAACGAAGATGGCACAGGATAGGTCAAGTTTCCGATCTGTTGTTCATAAGGTTATTTTGAGTTTTAGTCATCTTGCCAACACTTATCAACAACAATAGTTACAGAACAATTAAATTGTTAAAAATGGATTTCTTTCCTTAAATAAATATTGTTATTGTTATTGTTATTGTGTACCACAGAGTTGGAACTGACCCATAGCTGACCCTCCAGAGGGTTTTCCAAGGCAGTTAATTACACAGGAGGAGATTGCCAATCCTTCTGCAGAGCAGCTGGTGTCCTCAAACTGCATGCCTTCAGGATTGTAGCACAGCTTCTTGTCACTACGTCACCAGAGCTCTTATATAAATGTTGTGTTTAAAATAAAAATAAATGAATTCCATAAACTAAAATGAAATATATATGTCAAGACATAAAATACAGCACAATTAATAATAAAATAAGTATAGAAACAATCAGAAAAACCTCAAACATATGAGACAACCCTGATCACCGAAACTGCGGAGGACCTGAAGCGCTTGCTGCAGTCTTCAATATCCATTGAAGCTCAATATCAAGAAAACAAAGATTCTCACCACTGGACCAATTGGCAGCATCAGTATGGATGGTGAAGCGATTGAGAGAGTTAACAATTTTAGTTTGCTTGGCTCCACAGTCAACACTCTTGGCTACAGCAGCCAGGAAATCAGGAGACGAATTGCATTGGGAAAGTCAGCTGTGAGGGACCTCTCAAGAGTACTGAAGAGCAATGACATCAGGCTGGAGACTAAGGTGCGCCTGATCCAGGCTATAGTCTTAGCAAGTACATGCTATACATTGGAAATTTGGACAGTGAATAGGGATGATAGAAAGAGAATTGATGCCTTTGAGTTGTGGTGCTGGAGAAGAGGGTTGAATATATACCATGGACTGCTAAGAGAACAAACAGGTTTGTCCTGGAGAGGGTGAAGCCAGAATGCTCCCTGGAGTCAAGGATTCTGAAGCTTCATCTGACATACTTTGGGCATGTTGCAAGGAGGGACTGGTCCTTAGAGAGGGACATCATGTTTGGGAGAGTGGAGGGACGGCACAGGAGAGGAAGACCCTCGATGAGATGGATCGATTCTGTCAGTAGAGTAGTGGGAATGAATGTGTTTGATAACAGCGAGATTGGCACAGGATAGAACAGCATTTAGGGCTCTTGTACATAGGGTCTCTATGAGTCGCAAAAGATTCGATGGCAATAACAATAACAAAGCTCATTGCTGTTGAATTGGAACAAATATAGCTGGCCATTTATTGGCTTTCTGAATGAGCAAATTATATGGGAGATCTTCATCTTTTCCGAATGGAATCTCTGGTGTTTAGAATTGATGAAGAGGTACAGCTTTTGGATTAATAGTGTAACTCTCTAAAACCCTTCTAACCTCATACTTTTCATACTCATTCCTTCTTCACAGTAATTCTATGGTGTAATTACTGTTACTGTCAACGTTTCACAAATGAAGAAACTGAGACATAGAGAAGTGAAGTAACTTTTATAGGTCAGACAATTGTAAGAGGCATAGCCTGATATGATTTAAAGAGTGAGACTTTAGATTGCACACTAGGCAAAATTAAATCAAGGAGGAGAAAGGTAAGCTAATAAATCTAGAGAGTTATTGGTCTTATAAAAAATTGGATCATGTGGCATTTCTCAGTATTTATTTATATTCCCTAGAAAAACTAATGCTTTAGGCCCTAAATCATTTATTGATCTACTTAATTAACTCTTCTATAAGTATGGAATGACATTAATTACATCTAATATTTTAAATAAATTGGGAATATAGTCGTTCAAACCACTTGCTGTGTTTTGTGGCTCAAAGAATACCTTATAAAAAAGGATGTAGTATCTTTTTAATTAGTTTATAATTTCAGATGGTTATCTTCTTCAGGAATCTTTTATGTGCAAAAAAAAAAAAATCCCAAATGAGGATATGTAAAACTAATAGCCATTTAATTAATATATTGTTGTTGTTATTGTTGTTAGTGCAGATGAGTCTGAGGCGCCTCATAGCGACCCTATGAAGGAGAGTCCTCAATGCTTGGGTGCCTTTCATCCTCTCTCCAGGCTCATAGGGTTTCCAGAGGCAAGCTATTATAGAAGCGGATGCCACTCCTCCTTCCAAGCTTGTTTTAATCGGGAGCTCTACCCCACTCTCTGTCTGAATTGGGTAACCAACCATTAACGCATCTGACACATCAGTGTCACAGTGTTTAGTCTCACAGCAACCTCAAGTTACCACTGTACGGCAACTTGTACACCAGGGCTATATGACCTAGAGGAATGTCTGAACAAAAACAAGGAAAGACAGGGCCAAGGGCCATGCATTGAAAGTCACCCACCTTGGGCTTGGTAGCATCGCTTTCTGTCCACTGGGCCAGCTGATCTCTCTCTCTCTCTCTCTCTCTCTCTCTCTCTCTCTCTCTCT
>NW_006399767.1:5064232-5074378 GCF_000299155.1 Elephantulus edwardii | reverse complement strand
TCTCTCTCTCTCTCTCTCTCTTGATGTGATTGTTGTTAAGTGCCATCCAGTCACAGGCGACTCATAGCGACCCTATGAAGGAGAGTTCTCAATGCTTGTGTGTATTAAGGAACAGAAATTATTACTTACAGAATTCAGTGAAGAAAAACAGCTTTTACACAGTAGAGCATATACCTGACAATGTTAATACAGATTTATCCACAAACAAAAGCCTTGAGTGACTGTGGCTCTGGGCTTGAGGGCTTAAGATCATGCTCTCAGAGGACATCTAGGTCAGTGAGCATGGCATAGTCCATAAAAAGTAGGTTCATTATCCTAATTTGATGAGTAGAGCTACATATTTAAAAGCTTATTCGTATCTAAGATATAGCTATTAGGTTCTTTCTGCCTGGAACAAGAAAAGTCAATGACTCTAGAAAACAATTAGTCCAAATGATTAATGTAGCTATTGTCTCCACTACCCTGAGATCAGAAAATTTAGACAGTACCTGGCTACCATTACAATTACTTTCATCAAAATCACAAAGTCATAAAGCAAAAACTCAGTCTCACTGGTCATATTGAGCCTAGTGGGACCCCAGAGACTATGAACCTTAGACAGCCTTCAAATCTGGACTGAATCCACTTCTAAAGATCAACTTCTAGCCCAAAAAAGTAAATATAGCAACTGCAGCATCTTCTGTTTCAAATAAGGAAACAAAAAGTAGCTATTTTACCACTTATTATCTTCATTAACCTCTGATATTTATTAAGTGTAATACATTGCATTACATTTCCATAATAACCTATAATCAGAGCAAACAGTTGCACCTTTTTGTACGTTCTACTATGCTCAAATATTTGTGGAACATACCCATATTCAGAGCAACTATGTCAGTCTAGATATAAAGGTGCACCTAATCCAGGTCAGGGTCTTCTCAATTACTTACTATGCTTCAGAGAGTTGGACAATGACTAAGAATGACAGATGAAGAACAGATGCCTTCGAGTTGTGGTCTTCAACATACCATGGACTATCAAGAAAACAAATAGGTCTGTCTTGGAGAGGATGAAACCAAGTCTTTTCTTGGAGGTTAGGATTTTGAACTCTGCCTCACTTACTTTGGGTAAGTGGCCAGGAGAGATAAGACCTTGGAGGTCATCATTTTCGGACAGATGGACAGACAGAGCAAGAGAGGGAGACCATGGATTAATACAGTAACTGGGGCGATGGGAATTGGTGTGCCAGGGTTAGTGAGACTGGCTCAGGACAGGGAAGGGTTCAGAGCTGCTATACATAGGGTCGCTATACATCCCAGGCAACTCAATGGCACATAATAACAAAAACATACTATGACTTGTTTGGAAGCAGGAGTGGCATCCACTTCCTAAACAACATGACTCCAGAAACTCTATGAACTGTGACAAATGTTGATAGTTGTAGAGGGACTTCAGGCCTTTTGTTCATAGGGTCGCTACGAGTCATTCTCAACTTGAAGGCAATCAACAACAACAATAACCCATATTCAATTTAATCTTTATTCATGCAATTAAGAAAAATGTCCTTGTGTTTGGAGGAGGTAGGTGTCAATTTAGGATAAGGGAATACAAGGAAGAAAATGTCATTGCATTTTGTTTCCTTTGTGAGGCCAACAACATTTCAAGTTATAATGATACTGCAGTAAAACTTCATTATGTCTGCAAGTAAGTTCCAATGACAATTATTTCCCTGACAGATTCTTTTATAAATTCAGTGTAAAAGCATACATTCTTCCACAGATCTATAAAATTTCCTTTACTCTCTCAAATTGAGAGGTAACTTGTAGTTGCTGTGAAGCTGAACACTGTGACACTGGATGTCGAATGTGTTAATGGTTACCCATGGTGGACAGTGTTTGGTGGCACTCCACAATTAAAACAAGCTTGGAAGCAGGAGTGGTATCCACTTCCATAATAGTTTGCCTCTGGAAACCCTATGAACCTGGAGATAGGATGAAAGCCACGCAAGTGTTGAGGACTCTCCTTCATAGGGTCGCTATGAGTCGCCTACGACTTGACAGCACTTAACAACAACAACAACAAAGTATATATATGGTACTATGGGAATTATTGTTTGGCTTAATGTATAATAAGCAGAGAATTATTTTACACGAAATGATTCCAAAGAGTTCCTTTTGATTAGTATCTAAATATATGTAATTGGATTAATTTAACAGAGCAGAAAGAAGAAAATCAAGGTTGTCAAACTATTTATTTATGACTCCAAGGATAAATGAATAAACAAACAAGCAAAAAATTAGAATCAGGCAGAACAGGTGCAAGATTAAGCTGGTAGACTTATCACAGTTGCATGAGAAGAGCACATAGAAAGTGGAATTCTGTACTTCAAAAGATGTCACATGGCTTCATGTAGCCTACTGCTTTGGTTAGGGTTAGGATCATCTAAAAATTGCTTCTGATTAGCTTGACATTATCCTTTTTTTTGTTATTCAACTGTTCTCAGATTAATGTCATATAGCATGAGCAACATTTTCAATTTTTCTAATTTTAAAATAGGGAATAGAAGTTAAAATGAAACCTAAAAGGAGAAAAGTAGAATTACTGTAAAATCTTCCTGTAATAACTTATAAAAAGGCATTCAAATGGAATTAATGAGAAAGAGTTTTCATTTAAAAAAAAAGAAATCCTTAAATTAGTAGCAATGTGGAACTACCTGCATAGGAAAACATCCTTTTCAGAGTGCCTGAAATGGTTTATTTGGGAGGGTGCTGCAAATTTTCTCACAAAAGATTTTCTGTTCATTATCACCACAGATTTTTAAAAGCTTGCTATGAATTCAAGAAAAACTGCAGAATACCCCAACAACTGCCATAGAGTTTATTTCAACTCATAGCAACTCCGTAACAGAGTAGAACTGCACTTAAGGTTTTCAATTTCATGTAGTTTACGCCATTACTCATTGAGTGAGTGATACATTCAAAGTTCCCATCTTTTGGTTAGTTGCTAAGAATTTCAACAACCACTCCACCAGAGCTTCTTAAACTATAAGATAAATACAACACATTCATTTTTTTTGTTGTTGTTGTGTTGTTGATTGCCTTCGAGTCGAGCACAACGCATAGCGACCCTATGAAAAAAAGGCCTGAAGCTCCTCTACAACTATGACATTTATCAAAATTCATAGAGTTTCTGGAGGCATGTTATTTAGGATGTGGATGCCATTCCTGCTTCCAAACCTGTCAGAGTTTGTTTTGGTTGTTACGTGCCATTAAGTCGCCTGTGATGTATAGTGACTCTATGTACAACAGCTCTTAATTCCTCCCTATCCTGAGCCATTCTCACTAACTCCAACATACCAAACCCAGTTACTGTTTCAATCCATCTCATCCAGGGTCTTCCTCTCCTGTACTGTTCACCCTTCTGAGCATGATGTCTTTCATCAAGGACTGATCTTGCCTGGGTCATGTGCCCAAACTAAGGCAGAGCTTCAAAATCCTAGCTTCCAAGGAGAGACTTGGTTTCACCCTATACAAGACAGATAGCTTTGTTTTCTTGGCAGACGATGGTATTTTTAAGACTCTTCTCCAGTATCACAGCTCGAAGGCATCTATTCTTCTTCCATCATCCTTAATTATTATCCAACTCTCTCTGGAGAGGTCCACGACAGCAGATTTTCCCAATTCGTCTTTTGATTTCCTGACTGCTGGTGTCAAAAGTGTTGATTGTGGATCTGAGCAAGCTGTAATTGCTAACAACCTCAATTTCTTCTCTACATCTATTATGGTGCTGCCAATATGCCCAGTGGTGAGAATCTTTGTCTTCTTGAGCTTCAATCCATATAGAAGACTATAGTTATTGACCTTTTGCAGCAAGTACTTTAGGTCTTCTTTAGTTTCAGCAAGCAAGGTTGTGTTATTTGCATAACATAAGTTGTTAATCATTTTTCCTCCAATCTTGATACCACAGTCCTCCTCATAAAGCCCTGCTTCCCAAATTATCTGTTCTACATACAGATTGAAAGGGTATGGGGACAAGATGCATCCCTGATGCACTCCTTTCCTGATTTTGAACAATGCAGTGTTTACTTGCTCTGTTCTGAGGACTGCTTCTTGGTCCAAGTATAGGTTTTGTATAAGCATGATCAAGTGGTCTGAGATTCCCATTTTCCTCAAGATTAGCCACAATTCATTGTGATCCACACATGCCTTTGCATAGTCAATGGAACACAGTCATTCTTCTGATACTCTCTGTTTTCTGACAAGATCCTTCTGACATTGGCAATAATATCCCCTAGTCCCATGTACCAACCTGTATTGCTGGTAGTTCTCTGTCAATTTACCGTTCAATTTTTTTCTGGAAAATCTTCAGCAGGATTTTGCTAGTGTGTGATATTAGTGATGTTGTTAAATAATTTCCACATTCTTTAGGGTCACCTTTTTTTTGGAATGGGAATAAATATGGATCTCTTTCAGTCAGTTGGCCAAACAATTGTCCTCCAGATTTCTTAGCTCAACTTGGTGAGCACATCTGTTTGCTAAAATACATCAGCTGGTGTTCCATCAATTCCTGGAGCTTTTTTTTTTCCAAGTCCTTCAGAGCAGTCTGCACTTCCTCTTTCATCACCATTTGTTCATATGTTGTTTGTTCATATGTTCTTTCTTGGAATTCTCCAGTGTCAGCCAATTAGTTTTGGTACAATGACCCTATATACTCCTTCCATCATCTTTTATGTTTCTTGGATCATTCAATATTCTTCCCATAGCGTCCTTAAGCATTGCAACTTGTGGCTTGAATTTATTCTTTAGTTCTTTTCAGCTTAAGAAATGCTGAGCAAGTCCAGCCCTTTTGATTTTCTAACGCCAGCTCATTGCACTTTTTATTTTAATATTTTGCCTTGTCTTTCCAAGTGGCCTTTTGAAATCTTCTTTTCAACTTCTTAACTTCTTGATTTCTTCCCTTTGCTTTGGCTTCACAGTCCTCCAGTGCAATAGTCTTTTCTGACATCCATTTTGGTTTTTTCTTCTTCTTCTTCCTTCTTAGCAATGGCTTTTTGTATTCTTCATGAATGAAATTCTTGATCTCTTCCCACAGCTTACCTGGTATTAGTGTTAAAGTCTTAAACCTATTCCTCAGTTGGTTTTCAAATTCATGGGAGTAGACTCAAGGTCAAATTTTGATTCCTGAGGATGTTATTTAAACTCCCTTAGTTTTAAGTTGAACTTGCATGCCAGTCAATCATTATTATTAAAGCATTTTGGTTACATGTTCAATCGATTTCCGATTGCAACAGTTGATAAAAATCATCTATTTCCTCCTCTTTGGCTCTGGTTTGTAGACACATAAATTTGAATAATAGTGATATCAACAGGTCTTCCTTGTACATGTATGAATATTATCCTGTCATTCTCAATACTGTATTTCAAGATTGATATAAAAATGGCCTTTTTAACTATGAAAATCACCCCATTTTTTCCCCTTTTCATTTCCATCATAATAGATCATATGATTGTGAGATTCAAAATGTCCCATGCCAATCCATCTCATTTCGCTAATACCCAATATGTCAATATTTATGTTTCATTTCTTTCTGTACAATGTCCAGTTTTCCTATATTCATATGTCTCTCATTCTACATATCAATTATTACTTTCTTCTTATAATTGTTTCTCCTTTTGTGTGTTCACAAATTTGATGGCTCAACTTCAGTTGCCATACCTCTTAGTCTAAGTGTGCTCTGCTGTACATAGGATTTTGAAAGGTCAGTTATATTTCAGAAGTGAATGGCCAATCCTTTTTTCCTAGTCTGTCTTAATTTGAATGTTCAAAGACACTTCCC
This sequence comes from Elephantulus edwardii, assembly GCF_000299155.1. Taxonomy (NCBI): domain Eukaryota; kingdom Metazoa; phylum Chordata; class Mammalia; order Macroscelidea; family Macroscelididae; genus Elephantulus; species Elephantulus edwardii. The sequence continues at coordinate 5,068,563 of NW_006399767.1, read as the reverse complement.
TTACAGAAATAACCAATACATTCACTGTCCACTCACCACAAGCATGTGTGACTTGACTCCTACTCTTTCTCTGCTACCTCCCTATTCCTTGCACACCTAAATACATGGTCAAACCCTCCTTTCCCCAGCCACCTCTCAATATTATCACCAGTCACCTCTGTGATGCCTTGCACTACACATAGCTACTGGCCTCTCACGATCTTGTCTATCTCTTGTTTAGAAGGATGTAAGTCCAAATCCCATGTAACAACTTCAGAGAAAGATTTTTTTGCTTGAGGTTGTACTGAGAGAAAATCCAAGTCAACCCGCTTCGTCATTGTTTTTTGTTTTGGGGTTTTTACCCCCAAGGATTGCCATAACCAAGTCCTACAACTTGAGGGACAAAACAATAGAACGATTATCTCCTCAGAGTTTTGGAGAGCTAGGCTATGAAAAACAATGGATTTTTCTGATGGCTTTAGTCAAACCAGAAAAAAAAAATCTTGATGAACCAGAAAGGAAAATTCATATTTTTCAATTATCCTGTCCAGAATGAGAGGTGTCCTGATAGAGTGGGAGGCCCTGCTAGAACAAATTGAGTATATCAGTTAAAACCGGAAGGAGGATTTTTAAAGGAGCCTTTTAAGATACAACTATTGATCTCTCCTTGTCTAGAACAAAGAAAATCAAAAGAAATATTAGTTAAAAGGACCAAGTGAGCCTCAGTGTCCATGACCCTGAGACCAAACAACTAGATGGTGACCAGCTACCACTGTTAACTATTCTAGAAGGGATCACCGTTAAGGTCCTGGATAGAGTGGGAGAAATATATGAAATTGTTATGTCTAGACAGGGGCCAAAGTGGAGAATTGAGAATTCAAACACTGGTAAGAAGAGCAAATGGCCTTACCTGCCTAGCAGAACTAATGGATAAGACATAAATCACAATGAAATGTCACCTCCCTAAAGACTCTGTTATTAAAAAACCTCCCTGATACTCTCAGGATGTGACTTCCCCATTCTGCATCTCCAGAATGAGGATCCTCACCCAGGAGCTCCCCTACCTTTAATAAAGCGGCTTTAAGCTTTCTCCCATTCTCTCTGATTCCTTCCTTAAGTCTGCTAACTTAACAGAAATGAAACACAAAATCTTAAAAATGGGTACACTTGATCTGTGAAAAGCTGCTAGGATTTCTGAGATTATGGTATTCAATCACCATTCCCTCTAAGAGCTAAACGCAACTTTGTAGCTCAATTTTCAAACAAATAATAGACACATTTATAAAAGGAATAGTAATATTCAGGAAGTACTCAGTTCTTAGAACAATTAACCATGCAAAATAAAAATGGCAGCATATGCTCAGAGATAAAAGCTTAGAAGGCAAGAATGGATGGTATAGAAGAATCAATTATAACAGGAATTGCAGTAAAGAATTGGGAAGTGTGCAGTTACAACATGAGGGCTACAATTAATGGAAAAAAAATGTTGATGAACATTGAACAAAAATACCAGTTTCCCCTATAATATACCATTTAAGCACAATAAAAAGCTTTAAAAGAAAAACTCAGATGATTCATGATTTAGAAATTAAGGATGTGCTTGCCTTGAGAATTAGAAGTTTCTAAAGAAAAAAAATTAAAAATCACAAAGAGGAGAAGCTTCCAAAAAAAACCCCATAAATTTACTAACAAATACACTGTGAAAGTAAAGGTGGGCAATTATTATTCTGCTATAAGTAGGAATGCAGTCTATTGAAGTGAGGCACATGCCAGAATGTAAAATAAAAGGAGAACCACTAAAAAACATGTTTTAAACACACTGAAGAGGGGCTGCAATACATGGGGGATCCTAAAAGAGTGATGCTATGAAAACTTAAATACAAGCATTACTTAAGTGAAAACACACTGTGGGGATAGAAGGATTGGCGAATCACTATAATCTCAACAAATCTATTTTAAAAACAAAAACTCACTTTAAAAATATGGACATAATTCAAAGAAAGCTGTACCTTAATACCATAAAATGATATAAAAATGTTAAGAAAACAATAATAAATGGTATATCTTAACTTATACACTTGTTAAGTGAGATATCTAGACACGACAACATGTATATTGAGCTCATAGACCTTAGTAAAAAATTTGAAAGACCATTCAGAAATAAAAATTAAGATAGAAAAACCACACTAAATAATTAAACAACATGACACTTTTTTAAAAGGTGTACAAATAGTGGAGGGGAGAGTTTCAAAATTAAGCAAAAATGAAAAAAGAGTAAATAAAGAAAACAAAATTATAGTAAAGACTACCCAATATTTGTAAAATAGGAATTTGTGGGGGGTCGGGGATAGTTAATACAATAGATCAAAAGAAATGTATTATTTAAAAAAGCATTCCTGAAATAAGGTTAAATTAAGCCTGTATATTTAAAATACCTTCTAATGATGGTACAAAATGTCCATCAAAGATATTAAAATGGTGAAATAATGTGAATTCAAAGTAAAAAATCAAATAAATTTCTAGGGAAATCTGGCAAAAAATCTGTTACTTATAAAGAAACAAATTGGCTTCAGACTTTTAACATCAACACCTATGCCAGATAATAATGTAGTAATGCATTTAAGATCCTAAAAAAGAGAACACAGGAGCCAAAACATTTACTGATCATACAAACTGACATGTCAGAGCAAAAGCCACAGGCAAAAAGATATGAACACAAAAGAAGTCAGATAATATCATCCTTATGTTATGTTTTAGTCAAAGAAAGAGTCTTAAACAACCATAGAATGGTAAAAGATATTTGGCAAAAAGTAAAGTAGTGAATGGTGAATATGCTTAATGATCCAACTGAAGCTAAATAATATGCAAATAGTGAAAGAATAGAATTTAAATGTTCGGTATTATAGTCAAAAGACAACTGTTAACAATGGAGGAATAGAAAAGCCCATGGCATGTGACCAAAACCAAAATTACTGTGGGAAATTAGTAAATACACCAGAGACTTCTGAAATGACAAACAAATCTGCCTTACAAAATGTAGAGCCAGAGTGCTCCTTAGAATCAAGGATGGTGAGACTTCATTCACACACTTGGCCATGTTATCAGCAGGAGTTAGTCCCTTGATAAGTCCCTGTTCCTTGAAACATGGAAAGTCGTCATCTTTTTTTTTTTCTTTCTAGTTATAACTGAATCTTTATTTAAGTATCACATGCCAATGTAGCGTTTTCCACCAACTCACGGAGCAGAAACTTTCACAGGCTTCAACATTTTTTCTTTAAGTATTGCTTTCGTGGGAGCCTTAGTAGCAGCCATTGTGGTCTTTTTAGATGCTGATTTAGCCTTTTTTGCTTCCTTGGCAGCCCTGATAGCCTGTTCTCCTTGAACCTTTCTAACTTCAGGCTTTTGGTTCCTCTTGATCATTATATCAGGAAGAGATACACCAGTGATGGCCCTTTGGAATTTGACTGCACGGTGGGTTCTTTTGTTTTTAATTTCTTCCCATTGGCCCTTTTTGTGCTTCCTTCTGTAGAGGACAGTCCAATTTATCTGCCCTGGATTCCTTTTGGAAAGGAAACCAATTCGAAACTGGAACACCTTCCTGTCAGTCCTGGGGTAGCACCTCCAGTGCCCAGAGTGTATCTTGTACCTACTTAAACTGAACATCTCGACCTTCATGACTGCGTCTTCAGGGAAACCAGGAAGATGGCAAAGAAAGGAAACATGAAGAGTCTTCTAAAGAGAAGACCCTCAATGAGATGGGCTGACACAGTGGCTGAAAAAGTGGGCTTTAATCAGAAGAAACTGTTATTGAAGAATAGGACAGGATTTTATTATTTTGTACATAGGATCACTAGAGGACAGAGCCAACTAAAGGGCAGCTAACAACAATATTATCTCAGGCAGTCTTCTTCAATTATTTAAAGGGTCTCAATGAGACAATCAATTTGATAGCAGTGAGACTGGTATGTTTTTTTACTGGTATTAATTGGTTTCAAGAGGATAGCACTTTAAAATAGCAACTTCATTAGATCAAATGAGGGGAAGAACTGTCCAAAAGGAATATACGTAGTCACTATATGCATGTTAACAATCTAGAACAAAAGGTACATTGCAAGGAAGGCTGTGAGAAATGGTAGGGAAAGGAAACCACATATGATCAAGAGCTACAATAATGCAAGCAAAGTTGTGTTCTCTTCATATCACAAGGTTGTTGATGAGTTTTCCTCCAATTTTGATTCCACATTCTTTTACATGGAGTCCAGTTTCACAGATGATATGCACTGCATACAGACTGAATTGGTAGGGAGTGAAGGATTATGAGGAAGTTAACTTTTAACCCTTCTCAGGTAGAA
>NW_006399767.1:5062769-5063693 GCF_000299155.1 Elephantulus edwardii | reverse complement strand
GTCTCTCGTGAGTGATTGGTGCTGGCATCTGATCTCATTGGGGTCCGGTTCTGCGGATCCAACATTTGGTGCATTGGCTGGGAACCGACGACAGCCCCTCACTCCCAACACGACCCCCCCTTGGAGGTAAGAACGTGGCCTTTGTGTGTTCTGTCCCCTGTGCCTTTCTCTCTTTCTGTCGGGTGTGTACTTTCGGTTTCGCAGCCGTTTCATTTGCCGTGAGGGAGCTGAAACAGTGACTGGCAGACGTGCCAGGAAAGTCACAGGCTGCCACCCTGTGGGACGCCCCAGGAGGTGCGGAGGGCCAGGGACGCCTGGTGGCCTCCTCTGTATTCTACCGGCGGATTAAACCTGAGGAATCCTGTTTGATAGTGGAGACTCCTGAGCCTCGTCCTGTGGACTCTATTCAGTATCTTTATCAGAGTCCTAGCGGCTGCTGTCTGGTTATCTTTGTGTTTCTCCTTGTCTCTGTCGGATTTACTGTGACTGAATTACTAACTATGGGACAAACGGTGACCACCCCCCTTAGTTTGACTCTAGCTCATTGGACTGAAGTGAAAGGAAGGGCTCATAACCTGTCACTAGAGATCAAGAAGGGGCTATGGCGAGCCTTCTGTGTCTCTGAGTGGCCCACCCTCGGTGTGGGGTGGCCCCCAGAGGGTTCTTTTGATCTAGCTGTAATTTATGGTGTTAAGTCAGTTGTTTTCCAGGAATCCCCTGCTGGACACCCAGACCAACAACCGTATATCACAGTGTGGCAAGACTTGGTGCAGGACCCACCATCCTGGGTCAAGCCATGGGTAAAGAAGCAACCCCCGAGCGTCCTGCTAATGGTAGCCCAGCCCACCCAAGAAAGAGGGGCACCAAAAGCTACCAAGAGTCCACCGGTCCGGATCTACCCGGACACACAGGATCTCCTTCTCC
>NW_006399767.1:5050362-5051311 GCF_000299155.1 Elephantulus edwardii | reverse complement strand
TGCCTCTGCGTAGGTTATGAGTTGTGCCCCAGCGCGCTGGATGGAATAAAACCTCATGCTGTTTGCCTCAAGGACCATCTCTTGTGAGTGATTGGTGCTGGCGTCCGATCTCATTGGGGTCTGGCTCTACGGATCCAACAGAAGAAAGGATACAACACTAACATACACCTTTTTCCTCCCAATGCAATGTACTTTTTTTTAAAAAAAAAACCCCACTTTTATTTTAATTGTGATTTTAATGAAAGTTTATAGAACAGTTAGATTTTCATTCTTTGATTGTTATACATTTCCCACCCTCTTCTCTCTTGATGGGGTGGTATTAATAAGTTCCAAATTCTCTCTATATGTATCAGTTATAAAAGCTATAGTTATAGTTTAAAACCGACATCAGTTTTCTCCAGCCTGCAAAACTAGTTACTTGGTCTTAGAATTCTTAGTTTCCTTCCTTTAGCCATGTAATGTAGTTTAATCTGTTTAACGTGAAGAGGAGATGCTTCTCCTAGGTCAGCTGTTACCTCTTTGAAGCTGTTTTTCCCAGTCATATGTTAATTTTAACTTAATCTGCCTGTTTATCAGGAAAGGAAGTACTGAGTTAACTTTTATCTTTCCAAAAACCTGTTTTTCTCAGCTGTTGCCTGCAACTTGAAGGCACTTAAAAACAACAACAACAACAACAACATATGTTAACTAGTTTATAGGTTGCCTGTTTACTGGTATCTCTGTGTGAATGGTTTTGGTGTTTTGTTTTGTTTTTTCAGATGGAGAAATTATTTGATTTTACTAACAAAAGTGCATTGTTAAGTGAGTTAGTGTCTCACCCTGATATAAAAGCCTAATGACCATTCACAGAGAGGAGGCAGTCTTTGAGGCCAACTTGCTGTCCTCCCAGATCCATAATAAAGTGCATATGGATATTTCAATCCCTTTGTCTTATGGGCAGTTAACTAAG
>NW_006399767.1:5047739-5048836 GCF_000299155.1 Elephantulus edwardii | reverse complement strand
ATAGTGCAATTTAAAACCTCCACAATCTGTAAAGAGTTGCACTGCTAATACAAAGGGCACACATTTCTAGTGGCTCAAATCCACAGGCAGCTAAGTAGGAGAAAATGATGGGAAATCTCTTTTAATTTTGACTTTCACTCCCCTCCCATGTTATTTAAAGTCTCAGAAACACACTGGATGAGTTGGAAGCATTGACATACACACATGCACACACATACAGATATATTCCATAATTGACATTCTAATTCCTAAGATATCAGTTTTTTTGTATTTCATTACATTTTTATGACATCCAGTTTTCCAAGATTTATGCATCATACATTAAATTTTCCAGTTATTAATGGATATTTACAGCTGTGTTTTTTTATCTTGACCCATACCACAACAGCAATTGAGGCTCTGGAAGTTATATTCGTTCATATCATTATGATCTACTGTGCTTTGAGGAGGCAGATCTTCCTCCATTATATTTTTAGTGTCTTCCAACCTGATGTACCAATCTTCCAGCACTATAATTGAGAAGTGCTCTACTGCTATACATAATGTTCCCACTGACTTCCCCTCCCCAAAAAGCAGATCTCTAAATCTTTCTGTATAGTCTGTTTTAGCTGAAAGCTCTACTGCAACTTATACACTATGAGTGACTCTGCTGGTAATTAAAATACCAGTGGCTCCATTTCCAGCATCATATTAACATGCAGGCCACCCCAATACAAGAAAACTGACAGATGAGTGGTTGAAAGATACAGTGAGAGTCTGGGAAAGTCTCATGCTTGTATAATCATTCAAATTTGTATTGCTTGACTTATTCTTTTTTATCATCTTCATCCCTGTATTCGGAGATTTCTGTCACTAAGGTCTGAGCTAGGGTGTTGCAGAAATAAATATCTTTCATTACCTTTCAGTTTTACCATATCTCTTTCAAAAGTTATGGTCAAGGTCAAATAAGGGAAATGCTGTGAAAGTGATTTTGAAACAGAATAAAAGTTTGCATAACTTTAAGGCATTATTAGTGTTACTTTTGCTCAGAAGGGGGGAAAAAAATCATAATTCGATCCAGTCACTGAGGCTTGGCCTGTCGCTTTGTTGTTTGCCAT
>NW_006399767.1:5028668-5044317 GCF_000299155.1 Elephantulus edwardii | reverse complement strand
TTTTTCCATTTTATACAGGGGATTATCTTTGTTTCTTAGTGCTGCTATAATGAATATACCAATGAAAAGACAAGTGGGTGTCTTTAAGTTTAGCCTCCAAAACTAGGAGACACATTTATACTCTCATCTTTCAGGAGGCTGTAAATACTGATCAGAGGTACCCCTTCCACTCAAAGGGAAACTTTTTCTTTTGGCTTTAACATAGGGGCCTTCTCTCTTTTCAGCTTCTTTTCCTCAGTTTCTTGTGGATCTTCAAGTGGAATCAGTACTCCACCATTTGTTTCTTTGTTTAAATTATTCCATATATATCTCAAAAGTGATTGGATAAGATATATCCTACACTAATACCATCTACTACTATGTACCTGAATCCTTCTCTTAGCAACCATCCATTGGATTTCCAAGGTTATAATCATTATGGTATTAGACTGGTCTCTTTATTTCAGGAATGGGACAGTTGGATGATTTAAATCACCAGTCATTCAGTAAGCAGTCTGACATTTTACCCACTCAACTGTCAAGGCTCCTTACAATCATAGCCTCATTAATATAACAAAGGAAATCTTATTTTCAACTGAGATTACATCTACAAACATATTGCTGTTGTTATTAGGTGTCATCAAGTCAACTAAAACTCACAGTGACTCTATGAACAGAAATGATCCTTATCCTTCACCATCTTCAAAATCTCCGATAGATTCAAGCATATTGTTATAGTCACTATGTCAATCATCCTCTTGAGAGTTTTCCTCTCTTTCTGTGACCTGCAACTTTTCCCAGCATGATGTCTCTTTCCAAGAACTAGTCCCTCCTGACAGCATGTTCAAATATATGAGAAAAAGTTTCACCATTCTTACCTCTAAGAAATATTCTGATTACATTTCCTCTATAGGTATAGGAGCTAGAAGTTAGAACCCAAACTCTGGGAATAAATTCAATAGAAAATGCTGTTGTTGCTGCTGCTGTTGTTGATTGCTGTTGAGCCGAGCACAATTTATAATGACCCTATGAACAAAAGACCTGAAGCCTTTCTGTAACTTTTGTCATTTATCAAAGTTTGTAGTTTCCAGAGGCATGCTGTTTATGTAGCGGATGCCCCTCCTGCTTCCAAAATAGGACTGCTTATTCTACCTGAAGATTTTAGTGTACTTGAATTTGCCTTAGAGAAGTTCCCTTACAATTCTGAGCTGCCTTGACCTTGATTAATTTGAAATCCATTTCTAAGATAGAGTACCTGTATAGAAAAGAAAAAAGATTGAAATTTGTCAAAATATCATGAACTGATTCTCTCTTGAAACTAATAGTCTCTTTTTTGTTATGAGACTGAATGCAGAGCCAGCAACTACAAAATGCAGGGCGTCTCCCTAAAGTTTTGGTTATTCTCTGCCTAATGGACTTTGAAACTATTTCCAGGAAACATTGACATTTTCAGTCAAATAGTTATCTATTCTTTTTGAAGATATCCACTAATGGAAACATCAATAATTCAATATCATAGCTAACCGAGAAATTATCAGATAGTAGCATACTTATAAAAGAGAAAGAAAATGGGAAAATGTTACTATATTGACAGATTATTTGTCTAAACAAATTAGCATATGTATAGATGACTGGCTTTTCTATGTCGAAAGTCATCAAATTTTCTGTAAAAAGCCAGAAAGCAAATATTGTAGGCTTAGTTGAAACCATTCAACTCTACCTTTGTAGCAGAAAAATAACAATAAACTATAAAGAAGTGAATGGAAATTGTTACGTTCCAACAAAAGCAAATTTATGAAAAGAGGCAGCAGACCAGATTAGACTCGTGGACATTGTTTGCTGATATCTGTTTTTTGTCATCAAATAGTTAGTGAAATAGCATTATTTTGTCATATGTAATTAAAAGTATATCTCTCACTCATTTTTTTATTTATTCTTGAATTTTTATAGTGCCTTAATTTAGTCAGCTGGAGAGAAATGCTTTTTTAAAAATTTTTCTACTAGTTTATTTACAAAATTTGAATTGTTTTCAAGAACAGATTCTTTCCATTTTCCTCACCCCCCAACCCATCAAATTGTACAACCCATGATTAATCCCCCCCTCCCCCTGCACATCTACATTCCTCTGCTTCCAACCTCTCCCACCCCTCTTGGATCCTTATATTCATTTTACAATAATAGTTTTATATAATATTTATCTTTGTGGGACTGAGTTAGTTCACTCAGCATAATGCTCCCCAGTCCTTCCTAAGTTAGATAATAATTTGCAAACTTATTGCTCCTGCGTGCTGTATAGTATTCCATTGTGTGACTGTACCATAATTTCTCAATCTATTGTTTGTGGTTGGATATCTGGACTGTTTCCATGTTTTTACAATGATGAATAATGCTGCTCTGAGCACTGGTGTACAAATCTCTGGTTGTGCCTCAGTTATCATATTCTAAGGGTATAATCAATCCAAGGAGTGGAATAGCTTGGTCATCTGGAATTTCTATGTTCAGCTTTTTGAGAACGTGCCAAACTGCCTTCCAGAATGGTTGTATCATTTTACAATCCCACTAACAATGTATAACAGTTCCTTTCTTGCACATACTCTCCAATATTTATTACTTGCTGCCCTGTTAAACTTGGCCACTGTTACAGGAATGAGATGGTACCTAGCTGTGGTTTTGATTGGTATCTCTCTTACTGTCAGTGATTTGGAGCATTTCTTCATGTGTCTATTTGGCATTTGGATATCATTCTCTACATCTTTTTTTTTTTTAAAAAGTTTACTGTGATTTTAACTGAAGTTTAGAGAAAAGTTGGATTTTTCTCAATCCATTGTGGTTGGTCATTTAGGCTGTTTCCATATCCTTGCGATGGTGAATAACCTTGCTATGAACATTAGTGCACAAGTCTCTGTTTTTGTCTCAGTTTTCATTTTCTCAGGGTAAATTCCAAGCAGTAGAAAATTCACATAATGGAATACTACACAGTTTGCAGGAGCAATGACTTTGTTAACTACAAATACTGTATAAGACTATTATTGTAGAATGAGTATGAGGATTCAAGAAGGGTCACATAATTTGACGAGTAGAAGGAGGGATGGTTAAACAAAAGGGGAAAGATCCAGTATGAAAAATAATGTATATAAATTTTGCATGTAAAATAATAGAACTTGTTTTTAAAAAGTAGGATTTTGATTTTTTTTTGCATTTTCCTCCCTACTCCACCAGTTTGTTTTAAAAATAGAAAATATTCATTCACTGATGCGTAATTTCCTCCCTCCTCTAGCATGTCCTAGTCCACTTTGCTATGCACCTTTTATCTTAACTTCACATCCTTGTCAAGTCTTCATTGAACTAGTATTACTTCTCCAACAATCACCTGTCATTGGCCTTTTCATTTGCTTAACCAATAGCATACAAGTGGAAGTGGTAGTGTGAATGTTCGGAGCTTATACCTTAAGAAAAAGGAGAGTAGGGAGCTCTGGTGGCCTAGTGACAAGAAGCCGAACTGCAATCCCAGAGGTATGTGATTTGAATCCACCAGATATTCTGCTGGAGGAGGGGCAATCTCCTCCTTTACCAGTCAGACCTGACTTGACGGTACATGCACAAAAAAAATTAAATTTTAAAAAAAAGACCCTCAAGCATTTACATTTAAAAAGAATAAGCACTTGTTCCTACTTTCCTCTCAGCTATCACTAAGAGAAAATCCATAGCACAAATGCATATTCAAGTAGGCTGTATAAAATATTCTTCTCAACCTTAGGCATAATTTGTTATGAACCACAGGGTCAAATGTCTTTGCATAATCAATAAAGCACAAATACACATTTTTCTGGTTTTCTCTGTTTTCAGCCAAGATCCATCTGACATACAAAATTCTATCCCTGGTGTCATGGCCTCTTCTAAATCCAGCTTGAATATTTGGTAGCTCTCTATGTATTTTCTAGCCATTTTTTTTACTGTTATACATGGGATTTTTATGAGTCAAAATGAACTCCATGACATTTAGCAAAGACAAAGTTGCAATCAATACAAAACAAATACACTAAGCATAATTTTACGAGAAATAAAATTTTACAAGAAGGTATGTTGTTGCTGATTACCGTTGAGATGAGCACAACTCATAGTGACCCTATGAAAAAAGGCCTGAAGCCTTTCTATAACTGTCATCATTTATCAAAGTTCATAAAGTTTCTAGAGGCATGTTGTTTAGGAAGTGGATGCCACTCCTGCTTCCAAAAGAGATATTAGAATCAATAAACTTGTGTTCAAAAACCTTCAAAATACATAGAAATAATGGATTTCTAAGAACTACAAAGTATATGGAAAAATCTACATGTCACTGAACAATTCATTTGTTGTTGCTGATGTCAGATGCTAGTGAGTCATTTCCAAGGCAAAACAATAGTATATACAATAAAACATCATTGTGAAATTCCACGTTATTTTCACAATCACCATAGCAATTCTGTTAAGCCATCCCTTGAACCGCCCTCCTCTTTTTCTCTGACTCTGTGTTTTAACAAGGATAATGTTCTCCAGGTCTAGCCATTTTTTAAATGATCTCTGTGTGTATCATAACAAATTATGGCTAACATTGAGAAGAATGAAATATTAAAACACTTAATTTTCCTTATGTGAAACCTGTACCTAGATCAATAGGTTATTATGCAAATGAAGCAATGGATCACTACAAAATTTAAAACTAGGAGAGGTGTGTGCCAGGTATCCTTTATCCATACCTATTTATTTAATCTAAATGCTGAGGAAAGTATTAAAGAAACTGGACTTCATGAAGAATAAGGAATACTCATCAATAACATTCAGTATGTAAATGACACAATCTTCCTTTTTGAAAGTGAAGAGTACTTGAAGCACTTGTTGAAGAAAGTTAAATACTACAGATTTCAATATGGATTACATTTCAAAGTTATAAAACAAAAAATCTGGCCACTGAACCTATAGCCAACATTATGATAAGGGTTGACAGAAGAATAAAACTACCAATGACTTCATCTTACTTAATGAAGTCTTAAACAATACACTTGTTACCAGCAGTCAAGAGATTAGGAAACATAATGCACTTGCAAAGTCTATACTCAGGTACCTCTCGAAATTATTAAGGAGCAATGAAGTTAGTAGTTTGAAGACTAAGGTGCATCTGATTCAGGCCACAGTCATTTCACTCACGTGCTAAGCATCTGAGAGCTGAACAGTTAATAAGGATGATGGAAGAATTTATGCCTTTGAACTGTGGTATTGGAGAAGAGTACTGAATAATCTAATGGATTGCCAAAAGAACCAACAGGTATGTCTTGGAGAAGGTGAAGTTAGAATGTTCCTTGGAGGTAAAGATGGTGAAGCTTCATCTCACATGCTTTGGGCATGTTTCTAGGACATGAACAACATGGTCGGAAAGGTGGAGGGCCAGTAAAAGAGATGAAGATCATCAACCCTGTGGATTGACATTGACTGCAGCAATGTGTTTGAGTGTGTTGGAAATTGTGAGGATGGCACAGATGAGGACATGATTCAGATCTGTTCATAGAGTTATTATGAGTTCTCAACTCCACAGCACCTACCAACAACATATAAAATATATGCAAAGGAAGTATTGTCCAAGGTGAAAAGAGAAGAAACAATAATAGAAGAACTACAAATCACTAAAACTTTAGTAGCACAGGAAAAGGAATAGTCCATCCTGATAGGGAATGATTCTATAACATAAAAAAAATTTATAACCATTTGAATGTGTTCAAATAAAGCTTCTAAGAACCAAAAACTTATTCAATGTCATCAATTAAAATTCTAGCATCCTTATCTCTGCAGCAGATGACTGGATCAGTTGGGAGAAAGTAAATACTTGATGGCTCTGTGGAACATCATGTAAAGAAATCAGAAGACGAGATAATTATTAAACTTCATTCAAAAGCCTTTTAAACACTTATTTGCTAAGATTTATTACAATGCATTTTATCATGTTGTTGTTGTTGTTGTTATGTGCATTCGAGTCGCTTGCGACTCATAGCAACCCTATGTACAACAACCCTAAACTCCGCTCTGTCCTGTGCCAATCGCACTGTCTCTGACACTCCCATCCCAATTATCCCAGTCACTGAATCAATCCACCTCATAGAGGGCCTTCCTCTCCTGCGCTGTCCCTCCACCCTCCCAAGCATGATGTCCCTCTCCAAGGACCGGTCTCTCCTCACAACATGTCCAAAGTTTGTTAGACGGAGCCTCAGAATCCTTGCCTCCAAAGAGCCACCCGGTTTAACCCTTTTCAGGACAAATCTGTTTGTTTTCCTAGCAGTCCATGGTATTCTCAATACTCTTCTCCAGCACCATAGCTCAAAGGCATCAATTCTCCTTCTATCCTCCTTGGTCATTGTCCAACTCTCTGATGCATAAGAAGTGATTGCGAAGACCATGGCCTGTATCAGATGCACCTTAGTCTCCAGAGAGACACCATTGCTCTTCAGTACTTTGGAGAGGTCCCTAACAGCAGACGTTCCCATGGCAATGCGCCTTTTAATTTCTTGGCTGCTGGTGCCAAGACTGTTGACTACAGAGCCAAGCAAACTATAAATGTAAAATATATTATGTGTTTCAACAGTATATATGTTAAGAGAAAGAATTTAGTCCAAGGTAAACTTTTTTCCATAATTGACTTAACAAAGAAAATTATTTCAAAACATTCAGAAATGTTAACTGTTTTTCTCCATGATCAAAGAAAATGCTACAATATTTTAATCAATTAGGAGTGAGATGTGTTTTATTTGAACACAACAGATGATTTTCAAATATTTATATTATCATATTCCTACTTGGATCCTTTGAATTGACTACTAAAGAAATTTTGTACTTCTGCTTACTAATATTTAACTTTACTGACTGTATAAGAAAGAGGTATTATAGTGTTTTATCTAGTTAGCAAATCTAAATTCAAATTCTTTTATTTTTTTCCATAAATGAGGCAAATTCTGGAATGTTCTGAGTTTATAATATGATACAATAATTCAGAAAGTAAAGTTGTTGTGACTCTTCTTCCAGTAGTTAAGTGAATTAATAAAATAGAAGGTACAAAATAATTACTTCTTTGAGCTGAAACCATTAATTTTTTAAAATAATTTTAATTATTTCATTAAAATTACTTGTTAAGAGTGCCCCAAGGGGATTATAAAATTTGTATGTACCAAGGTAAAGCCTTAACATGTGTACTTTACCACAAAAAAGATTTTATTGTCTCTGGGATGCTCTTTAGTTAATATTTTGTTTTCCTATTTTCAAAAAAGAAGAAAAAACTCTGACTTCAGCAAATAGGTAATTTCTATATATAGCTATTCTTCCACTATCAGAGCTATACAGTAATGTTATCTTGAGGGATATACAATCCAGTTTTTAGCTTTAGGAGGTGGTAATGTTTAATAACTACCTTCCAATTCTTTCTCCCTTCTCTGTGCTAGTGAAAGAATTCATAAATTATATCTGTACATATTACAGAGTTTGGCCCTTCAGTTCAATCCTGTCAGGATTTGAGTTTATACATTTTTGGCAGGAAGTATAAAGTACTTATCTTGATACCTAAGCCCAGGAATTTTAGACTTGATCCTTACTAGTAAGCTTTTTTATCACTTTATGTGATCTTTTTAGACATAGTGATAATGAACAACTATGAGCTCCAGCTTTTCTTCCCAAGTAACTGATAGGGAGCATTACCATCAATGAATGCTCCTGAAATGGCTGGAAAGAATATGTTACTGTTAAGTAGTAAGTCTGGCATATAAGAAAAAGTGTAGATTTACCTACTAGCTATTTATAATTTAGAATTATTTTGCCATGTTCCCAATAAAATATCTTTCATCAGTAACAAATCATTAGTTTGATGTTCTAAAAGAGTACTTTTGAAAATTATTTTATAAAAAATAAATAACTCTGGTTGGTTTGTTTTTGTTTGTTGTTGTTTTGTTTTTTTTACTATATTTGAGTTGGAACTTATCCACGGCTAATTTTCCCGTTGGTTTTCAGAGGCAGTTAATTGCTTGGGAGGAGAATGTCCATCTTTAACCTTAAGAGCAGCTGGTAAATTCCAGCTATGCGCATTCTAAACTGCAGTGCAGCTTCTTACTGCTAGGCCACCAAAGCTCACTTAAAGGTTTATTTAAGGATTTAAATTCAAAGATTTAATAACTCTAAAGCAAGAAAAAAAAATAGAAAGTACCTCTAATAAGAAATCTGTTTATGAATAAACTTCACTTAGAAAATATAATACAAAATCTCTCTCAGAAAAATTCCAAATTGGCATTCCTTAATCTGACATGTGCAGATTATCCCCTCCTTGAGCAGTGAAACATTTGGTGGTTCAATTCTAGAGATTAAAGTTTTTCTTGTTATTGTTGTTGCTGTCATGTGCTGTCCAGTGGCTTGTGACCTCACATACAATAGCCCTGAAACCTGCTCTGTGCTAAGCCAACTTTACTGTCTCTGACACAACTACCTTAATTACTCTAGTCACTGAGTCAATCCATCTCATTGAAAGTCTTCCTCTCTTTCTCTGTCCCTCCACCCTTCCAAGCATGATGCCCCTCTCCAAAGACTGGTCCCTCCTAGCAACTTGCCCAAAGTATGCCAGATAAAGCTTCAGAAACCTTGCCTCCAAGGCCTGGTTTCACCCTTTCCAGGATGAAATTGTTTGTTCTCCTGACAGCCCATAGTATATTCAATACTCTTCTCCAACACCACAGCTCAAAGACATCAATTGTTTTTCTATCATCCCTAGTCATTGTCCAGCTTTCTGAAGCATAGCAAGCAATTGCAAAGACTATGGCCTGGATCAAGTGTACCTTAGTCTCCAGGCTGACATCATTGTTTTTCAGTATTCTGGAGATGTCCTTGACAAGAAACTTTCCTAATATAATTTGTCTTTAGAAAGATAAAAAATTCACAACTCCACAATGAAGAAATCTGGCAGAAATACTAACCCAAATTATAAAAGTTAAAAAGTAGCTTGTAGTAAGTCATTTTTACTATATAACCACCAACTGGAAGGGAATTTATGTTATATGGATATTTTCCATAAAATAATATGACCTAGTCTAGAATGCAAATGTTTAACATCAAGAAGGGCTGGTAGTTGGAAATTGTAGACATAGTGTCAGAAATGAGACTGGAGATCATAAGATTGAATTTTGCATAATTGATTATTGATTCACTGCAAATATCTTCCTTAAAAAAAATAAACATAGAAATTCCATATGACCCAGCTGTTCCACTACTTCGAATATACCCTGAGAATATGAGAACTGAGGCCTGAGGCACAAACGAATTTGTACGCCAATGTTCATAGTAGTTATTCATCATCACAAGAAAATGGAAACAGCCCAAATATCCAACCACAAACAAATGGATTAAAAAACTATGGTATATTCACACGATGGAATACTAAGCAGCACCTAGGAGCAATGATTTTGGAAATTATTACCTAACTTGAAAGGGACTGGAAAACATTATGCTGAGTAAACTAGCACAGTCCCACAAGGATAAATATAAGTATAAAACCATTATTGTAGAATGAGTATAGGGACCTAAGAGAGGTTGAAGAGACTAGCAACAGAGGGATGAAGATGTACAGGGTGAGGGGGGATTAAACAGCTAGTTGTACAGTTTGATCAGTGGTGAGTTGAAGGAAATGGAAAGACTTTGTTCTTGAAAACAAGTATTCAAATTCGGTAAATAAACTAGTAGAAAATTAAAAAAAAAAAATCCAACCAAAAACTTTCCCATTACTTCACCTCTCCATATTAATTTCAGCCAACTTTCTCACCTTCTCCTTTTATTTATTTATTTTTATTTTAAAGAAAGTTTACAGAGAATTTGGATTTCCATTCATACATTGTTGCACATTTTCTTCCCTACCTTACCCACTCCTTCCCTCAGTTTACTTTACTCTTTGAAAAGAAAACAAAAACAAAAACAAAAAAAACGCCAAAAACCAACTTTCACTGTTCCCCAGTCCACTATACTATGTAGCTCTTATCTGGACTCTTGTCATGAAAATAATACCTTATCATATATTCCTTTTAAACAGTTCTTACCCTCATCTGTTTAAATTCAGTATAAATTATTTATCCCCTCTTTCCTTAGGTTCCCTCCAACCCCGGTGTCTGTCCCATTTTACAACAGTGGCACTATGCATTATTTGTCCCTTTTTGACTGAGATATTTCACTTAGCATAATGTCTTCCAGAGTCACCCATTTTGTATAATATTTCATGACTTACTTGTTTTTCAGTGCAGTACAGTATTTCATTGTGTGAATATACCACATTTTCTCAACCCATTCATTTGTTGGTGGGTACTAGGGTTGTTTCCAGCTCTTCGCTATTGTGAACAAAGCAGCAATAAACATGAATGTGCATATATCTGCTTGGGTAGAAGTTCTGGTTTCTTTTGGGTATATTTTCAGTAACAGAATTGCTGGGTCAAATGGTATTTTTATTTCCCGCTTTTTGAGAAAGTGCCATAGAGCCTTCCAAAATGCTTGCACCATTTTACATTGCCACCAACAATGAAGAAGAGTTCCAGTTTCTCCACAACCTCGCCAGCATTTGTTGTTTGCTGCTCTGTTGAATTTTGCTGTTCTTACTAGGGTGAGATGATATCTCATAACTGTTTTGATTTGCTTCTCTCTTAGAGCTTTGGATTTTGAACATTTTTTCATGTATTTGTTCACCATCTGAATGTCTTCTTTGGTAAAGTGTCTGTTCATATCCTGTGCCTATTTTTCAATTGGGTTGTTTACTATTACGTTGTTGTGGTACTCGAGTATTTTACAAAATCTAGATATAAGTCCCTTATCAGATATGTCATTACCAAATTTTTTTTTCCAGTCTGTGGCTTCCCTTTTAAACTCTGTTGAAGTTTTTGGATGTGCATAGGGATTTGATTCTTAGAAGGTCCCATTCATCTATTTTATCCTCTCCCGGTTGTAGATTTTTCATTATGCTTGGAAGACTGTTTATGTTGTGAATTAGGGCTCTTAGAGTTCTTCTACACTTTTATCTAATGAAGTTTATAGTCCTTGACTTTAGTCTTAGGTCCTTGATCCACTTTGAGTTGGTTTTTGTGTATGGTGTGAGGCGTGGGTCTTGCTTGAGTTTTCTACAGAGAGGTTTGCAATTTTGCCAACACCATTTATTAAAAAGGCTGTCATTTCCCCACTTAACTGATTTCACCTCCTTGTCAAAAATCAGTTGTCCATAGGTAGATGGGCTGAATTCTGAGTTCTCAATTCTGTTCCATTGATCTAAGTGCCTGTTATTGTACCAGTACCATGCTGTCTTGTCCACCATGGCAGTGTAGTAGGATTTGAATCAGGGAGTGATACGCCCACTACATTCTTTCTCTTTTCAAGAAATGCTTTGCTTATTCAGTACCTCTTTCCATTCCAAGTGAAATTGGAGATTGCCTTTTCCATTACACTGAAGAATGGAATTGGTATTTGTATTGGGATTTCACTGAACATGTAAATTGTCTTTGATAGTATCGTCATTTTCAAAATATTGAGTTTTCCTATCCATGATTTTATTGACCTTTTCAAAGAATCAACTTCTAGTTTTGTGTTGATGGTTTTAATTTTTTTTTCTGTTTTCTATTTCATTTCTTTCTGCTCTAATTTTTATAATTTCAGGGTTTTTTTAGAAGACGTTTTCCTTCTAGCTGTTCTTTTCATTTTGTTGGAGATGTTGGGCTAGAGTCAATGGTAATTTTTTCTGCCTTTTGATGTTTTGCTTACTGCTATAAATTGACCTCTGATTATTGCTTTGGCTGTTTCCCAGAGGTTTTTGGTAAGTTGTGTTTTCATTGATGTTTGTTTCAAGAAACTTTTTCATTTCAATTTTTACTTCTTCTAGTACCCACTCATATTCAAGCAAGATTTAGTTCTGCTTCCAAATGTATGGGGGGCTTATCTCCATTATCCTCTTGTTATTAATTCTAAGTTTGTATCATTGTGGTCTGATAAGATGCTCTGTATTATTTCCATGTTTTGTTTTTTTATTAATTTATTGATGCTTGCCTTTTGGCCTAAAATGTGATCAATTCTAGAGAACATTGGAGAAGAAGGTATACTTTGTTTGAAGTGCATTAACCAATAAATATCTATGAGATAGAGTTGGTTTATTGTGTGGTTTAATTCTTCAGTATCTTTATTGAGTTTCCTTCTGGTAGTTCTACCTTTTCTTGAGAGTGGTGTATTGAAATCTCCAACTACTATAGTGGTGTTGTTTATTTCCTTAATTCAATTTTGTTAGTGTTTATTTTATATATTTTACAGGTATATCATTTGGTGCATAGATATTTATTATTATTATATCTTCTTGTTCTATTGACCCTTTAAGCATTATGTAGTGACCTTCCTTGTCCTTTGTGGTGGTTTTTGCACTGAAATTTATTGTATCAGAGATTAATATCACGACCCTTACTATTTTCTGGTTGCAATTTGCTTGGTATATATTTTCCACACCCTTTAATTTTTAGTCTTTATCTTCATTTTTATGGTGTGTCTCTTGTAGACAGCATATTGATTGATTTTGGTTTTTTATTCTATCTGCTACTCTTTTTCTCTTCTGTGGCGCATTTAAACCATTCACATTCAGTGTGATTATTGAGAGGCATGGTTTTATTGCTATCATTGTGTTATTTTTGGTATTATTGATAGTTACTTTGGTCTATCCTACTTTCTGTATCACCTCTGTAAGAAGGATGTCTCTTAGTATCTCCTGCAATGCTAGTCTTGTTTTTACAAACTCTCTTAGGTTCTGTTTCTCTGGAATATCTTGACCTCTTATTCATATTTGATGAACACTGGGTACAATATTCTTGGTTGACAGCTTGTTCTCTATTGTTTGATTTATGTCATTCCACTATCTTTTTGCTTACATGGTTTCTGCTGAGAAATTGGTACTTAAACTTATCTCCTCTCCTTGATAGGTTACTCTTTGTTTCTCCCTAGCTGCTTTCAGAATTCTTCCTTATCTTTGGTTCTAGCAAATTTGGCTATGATATGCCTTGGTGTTTTTCTTTTGGGGTTTATTCTATATGGTGTTCTCTCAACTTCTTGAATATGTATTCTCTCATTCTTCATTATACCTGGGAAGTTTTCTTCTAGTAATTCTTCTACAACTTTTTCAGTACCTTTACTTGCTTCTTCCTATTCTGGGATTCCACTGATATGCATGTTATTTCTCTTGATGGTGCCCCACATTATTCTTAGGCTTTCTTCTTTTTTTCTTTCTTTTTGGTTCTTCTTTTTGCTCTAGCAAATCGGTGACAATTCTACTTCACTGGTTCTGTATTCCATCTTTTCAACTCTATTCACGTGTCCCACCATCATGTTGACGACATTGAAAACCTCCTATTTTGGATCATGGTTTCTTGTTTTTCTAGAAATTCTAATGCCTCATTTGTTTTATCTGCACTGTTTTGTATTGGTTGTTTTTTTTGTTTTTGTTTTTGTTTTTTTTTAGCTTTTCCTGGTTCTTGCTTGTAGAGTCCTGTAATTCTTTAAGTTTATATTTCACCCATTGAACATATTCAATTATTGTTCTTTCAAGAACTTATGTGTTAGAATTTTCCATCAGAATTTCTGAATTCAGGAAATCCATTGATACCATGTCACTTTTGGGACATGGCATTTTGCTTTGAGCTTGTGTAGGTTGTGAGGTAGCCTGCTTCTTTCATGTCATTGCTGTGGTAGGATTTTTCACGCCTGAG
The DNA here is from genome assembly GCF_000299155.1 of Elephantulus edwardii. Classification (NCBI taxonomy): domain Eukaryota; kingdom Metazoa; phylum Chordata; class Mammalia; order Macroscelidea; family Macroscelididae; genus Elephantulus; species Elephantulus edwardii. The sequence goes on along the minus strand of NW_006399767.1, from coordinate 5,030,572 downwards.
GCCATTATAAGTTCTTGATCTGAAATTACTGCCTAGAGGTGGGTGGAGCATAGAGGTGGTTGGAGTGTAGAGGCAGGAGGAGTGTAGAGGTGGGCAGAGTGTCGAAGCGGGCAGTGGGTGCAGAGTGTAGTAGTGGACACCAGGGCCAGGCATGGGTGTCTGGTTCAGGTGAGGTTGAGGGTGCTGGCGCTCAGCAGGCACTAGAGGTATTTGGCACACATGCAGATGCATGCCGACTGGGCATGCACACGGATCTTACTCAAATTTCAGCTTTCAGGTCCACATCCTGACTCCACTGTTTTCCAGATCCACTGTGTTCCCAGCTACACTGTCTGGCTACACTGCATTCTGGCTATGTTATGTTCAGCTCACCTACTCCTTTTAAAATATTTTAAATATCTTGCTCAGTTATCCTTCTAATTTCACCTACTGGCCTTATGCAATATTTGTCCTTATGTGACTGAGATATTTCACTCAGGATAATACACTCTCGTCTCCCATATGTTTTATAGTATTTTACAAAATTGTTGTCCCTTAGTACTGCATGGTATTCCATTGTGTGAATGTATCACAATTTCTCAATCCATTTATTTTTTTATAACCATTTGGGCAATTTTCATGTACTTGCTATTGTGACTCACACACAGATGTGCAAATGTCCATTTGTGTCTCGGTTTTTACTTTCTTGAGATATATTCCTAGCAATGGAATAGCTAGATCATATGTGATTACTATGTTTAGCTTTTTGAAAAAATACAAAACCACCTTCCTATAGTGGCTGTACCATTTTAAAATTCTACCAGCTGTGCATAACATGCAGTAACACTAGGCATAAAGCAATGTCAATTAATCATATAAAATATATCCACGAATGATTACATAAAATACAAAGTACATGTATAAAATATGATTATATGCAAACCAATAAAAATTTAACAAGGCAAAGGCAAGAAATTAAGGAGTTGAACTGAAGATATCAAAGGGCAATGAAGAAGACAAAGTATTGTAATGAAATGTGTGAAGACCAAGTGTCAGAAAATTAGAAGAGCCAAACTCTTACCATTTCTTAAGCTGAAAGAATTGAAGAACAAATTCAAGCTTCAAATTGCAATATTTAATAATGCTTTGGGAAAAATGTTAAATGATCCAGAATGCATTAAAAGAAGATGGAAAGAGTATACAGAATCACTGAACTGTAAAGAGTAGGCTAACACATAAGGACATCATTCTAGATGGAGAAAGACTAAAAATGTTTCCTTGCAAACAGGGACCAGAATAGGATGTCCATTGTCAATACTTCTTTTCAATATTATACTGGAAGTGCTTGCTAGGGCAATATGACAAGAGAAGGAAATACAAGCCATCCAGATCAGCAAAGATATGGTTAAACTGTCACTGTATGCAGACGATATGATAGTGTACACAGAAAATCCCAAAGACTGATCAAAAAACTATTAGAATTAATAGGCCAATGTAGTAGAGTGGCAGGATATAATATTAATATGTAGAAATCAATAGGATTCCTCTACAGTAATAAAGAGAACTCAGAGAAGGAAATCAAGAAAGCAATACCATTTACAACAGCAAATTGCAAATTGAGATACGTGGGAGTAAACCTAACTAGAGATACTGTTGCAGACAGAGGGTAAAGTATTAAAAACAGTGTAAAAGACAGGAGGCCAGCAGTTCTGATGACTGAAGGGCCAGATTTCAGGTTCCCTGTATTTTTATTGAAAATTATCAGGAGGTAAATCACAAAGAGAATTCAATGCAAATGAAGTCAAGCTCTTTCTATTGAAAACCTTCTGCTTGACTCAGGAGGGAGGGGTCAGCAGATACAATGCAAGAATCCTGTAAACCTGTAAGGATTGCCTTAGTGCCTCAGAATGTACTCCAGCCTGTAC
>NW_006399767.1:5007379-5027773 GCF_000299155.1 Elephantulus edwardii | reverse complement strand
AGAGAGAGATATTTGAATGGTAAACAGACATATGAAAAAAATGCTCAAAATCACTGGCAATAAGAGAGACGCAAATCAAAACCACAATTAGCTACCATCTCACTCCAGTAACAGTGGCAAAGTTTAACAGGGCATCAAGTAATAAATGTGGAAGAGGAGGCGGCAAGAAATGAACTCTTGTACATTGTTGGTGGGATTGTAAAATGGTTCAACCATTCTGGAAGGCAATTTGGCCCTTCCTCAAAAAACTGAACATAGAAATTCCAGATGACCCAACTATTCCACTACTTGGAATATACCCTGAAAAAAATGAGAACTAAGGCACAAATGGAGATTTTTATACCAATGTTCATAGTAGCATTACTCACCAATTCAAGAACATAGAAACAGCCCAAATGTTGAACCACAAACAAACAGATTGTGAAATTATGGTACATTCACACAATGGAATACTATGCGGCACACATAAGCAATGATTTTGTAAATTATTACCTAACCTGGGAGTGACTGGAGAGCTTTATGCTGAGTGAACTAACTGCCACTACAGTGGGTTTGTGGAGGCTATAAATCTCATAGGAGGTGTTCTATCTCTCCTCTATAGAGGTGCTGTTGGACTTGAACCACCTGCCTTTGAATTGGTGGTGCAACTTCTTACCACTATGCTGTAAAAGTTAACAATAAGATAGAGTCAATTTTTTTTTTTTCAAATTTTGATACACCGAGGAACTTTTTTCTTTAGGAGATTCCAATCATTGATGTTATCATCTCTTGGTTGTGCATTTCTGGCTGTGCTTGCCAGACTCTTCATATCATAGACTAAGCCTTCTAAATTTAGTCTCATTTTGTATTTTATGACCTTTAAGGTTTGGGGCTTTATCTTTAGGTCTTTAATCCATCTTTAATCCATCTTGAGTTGATTTTTATGTATGATGTGAGATGTAGATCCTGCTTTAGATTTCTGCAGGTAGAAGTCCAGTTTTTATGAGCATTATTTGTTGAAGCAGAACCCACGGAGCCTAGAGGGGGCACCCGGATTTGAACCGGGGACCTCTTGATCTGCAGTCAAATGCTCTACCACTGAGCTAAACCCTCACTACCAACAGAGTGTGAAAACTAGAGAACAATATCATTGATTTCACATGCAAGCACAATTCTACTGAATATTTTCCAAAAATGACTGGAACAGCACATCAGCAGAAAACTGCCAGAAGTGCAGGCTGAGTTTAGAAGGGGTTGTGGTACTAGAGATATTGTAGCTGATGTTAGATGGATCTTAGCTGAAAGCAAGGAATACCAGAGGAATGCATATCTATGTTTCATTGACTATGCAAAGGCGTTTGACTGTGTGGATCATAACAAACTGTAGCTGACTCTGAGGAGATTGGGAATCCCAGAACACTTGATTGTGCTAATGAGAAACCTATACTTGGACCAAGAGGCAGTCATCGGAACAGAGCAAGGAAACATTGCATGGTTCAAAATTGGGAAGGGTGTATGCCAAGGATGTGTCCTGTGTCCATACCTTTTCAACCTGTATGCAGAACATATTATCTGGGAGGCTGGGCTTTCTGAGGAGCAGTGTGGGGTCTGGATTGGTGGCAGGTCTATTGACAATCTGTGTTATGCAGATGACACAACCCTGCTTGCTGAAACTGAAGAGGACCTGAAGCACTTGCTGCAGAGGGTCAAGGACTGCAGCCTCCAATATGGATTGAGGCTCAATGTCAAGAAGACAATATTCTCACCACTGGACCAATTGGCAGCATCAGGATGAATGGTGAAGAGATTGAGATTGTTCACAGCTTTAGTTTGCTTGGCTCCACAGTTAACACTCTTGGCACCAGTAGCCAGGAAATTAAAAGACATATTGCCATGGGAAAGTCTGCTGTTAGGGACCTCTCCAAAGTACTGAAGAGCAGTGGTGTCTCTCTGGAGACTAAGGTGCGTCTGATACAGGCCATAGTCTTTGTATCACTTGTTATGCATCAAAGAGTTGGACAATGACTAAGGAGGATAGAAGAATTGATGCCTTTGAGTTGTGGTGCTGGAGAAGAGTACTGAGGGTACAATGGACTGCTAGGAAAACAAACAGGTTCATCCTGGAAAGGGTTTAACTGGGCAGCTCCTTGGAGGCAAGGATTCTGAGGCTCCGTCTGACATACTTTGGACATGTTGTAAGGAGAGACCAGTCCTTGGAGAAGGACATCATGCTTGATAAGGGTGGAGGGACAGCATAGGAAGGGAAGGCCCTCTATGAGGTAGATTGATTCAGTGACTGGAGCAATGAGGATGGGAGTGTCAGAGACAGTGCAATTGGCACAGGACAAAGCAGAGTTTAGGGCTCTTGTACATAGGGTCGCTATGAGTCGCAAGCAACTCAATGGCACATAACAACAACAACAACATTTGTTGAAAATGTGTTTTTCCCCATTCAATAAAATTTGTTTCCTTGTCAAACACCAGCAGATTGTAGATAGAGCGGTTAATTTCTGGATTTTCTTTTCAGTTCCATTGTTCTATATGCCTGTCATTGTACCAGGACCATGCTGTTTTGGTTATTACACCTGTGAAGTAGGTTTTTTGTTTTTTTTTTTGAAGTAGGTTTTAAGATCAGGGAGTGCTATGCCTTTTAAACTTCATTCTTGTTTTTCAGAAGTGCTACGCTTATTTGAAGTCTCTTTCCTTGCCAAATAAAGTTGCCAGTTGCTCCTTCTATCTTTCTGAAAAAAAAGTTGTTATCTGTATTGTGATTACATTGAACATACAGGTTGCTTTTGGTTGGATTGACATTTTCACTATATTAAGTCTTCCAATCCATGAACAGGGAACATTTTTCCATTTGTTTAGATCTCTTATTTTTTGTGGGGTTTCCCCCCCTTTTCTGTATTGTTTTGTAGTTTTGAAGGAGGAGGAAATGATTGAGATGAGTCATTGAGAGTAGCTGGGAGGAGGTTGTCAAATTTATTTATTTACTCTGAGGAGATTACAAGTGTGTTTCAGTGTTATTTGTTAGCTATATATGTGTTTTGTATGTTTCATTTTATATTTAAAATATCAAAATAAGATTTAATTCATGTTTTCTCTGAGTTGTTAAAAGAGAAAATAAGTTCAGAAAACAGTAGAAATTATGATTATTAACTTATGATTATTATGATTCCGGTGGTGGAGCCTGTAGAGTTACGCTGCCATTTAAAGGCTGCGTCCTCTGGTGAATAGAGATTGTTAGCTCCTCAGCAGTAGAAAGATGGGTGATCTTTTTCTGTGCAACTCACAGCCTTATAAACTCACTGGAAGGTCAGTTCTGAGTGGGAACTGTTTAGATAGTAATAAGAGAAAGAATTTAATATCACATTTTAGAAGAATAAAGCACAATATTAATATCCACAGTGTTAAGAAGGGTGTACACACAAATAGCTAAGAGACTATAAGAGATAGTCTCATGTCTGGGACTTCCCCCTTACCTCCTATTTCTCATCATAATTTTCTTACACTGATGAGCAAGGAAAGCTTTTTCTGCAGCTAGTATTGGGGAATTCCTCCAAGTTCAAGAAAATATAGTTATATGTCAAATGTTGAGGCCAGTCACCCACCAACATGAACCCTGAAATACTGGGAATTTCTAAGGATATTATAATAGTTCTCAAGCCCAGCTCAGCTTCACTGATGAATAGAAAGTGAGCATCTGATTAATCTATGCAGTCTCCGAAGCAGGACCACATGATGTGTGTACAACAACTTTGCAGAGAAAGTCATCTTCACATGCCAGCAGGGAATAGGAAACATTTAAGGTGGTTATTACCAGAAACATGAAACTGAGCCAGTGCCAGAATATGCTAGAGTGGTTTTAGTTCAGCAGCAGTGAAACTTGATGTTTTATATGTTGCGCTAATATTGTGGTTAAAAACAATAATCTTACTAACTCATAGTGATTATTTAAGACATTCTATTTTCTTAAGTAAAATGCAGATGATTATTTTGTATTGTGTTGCACTACAAGCTGAGTGTACTGCTAATGAATGGGTTCTAATCCATTCATTTTGTGGGCAAGACATAACTGTCTCTGCTCCTTTTGAAGAATTTTCAATGGAAAGTCACCATGAGAAGTAATCAACTTGACAGCAATTAGTTTTCCTAAAACTCATTGGGTGGTTTTATGGATTGTTGTCAACTCTCTCATATCCCTCTGTTTGAATATCAATGATTAGATTAAAACATCCTGAAAGCTACACCACTCTCTGAGAATCCATTCTGAGTCATGGTATGTGAAGTCCTCTACATCAGAGCATAAACAATAAGGAAACTAAATTTCGTCTTTATTTCTTATAGTGTGCAACATATACTACAGTATCTTTGGAAAACAGAATGCAACTATTAGATTTGCACTGGTTTGATTTGAGAAATCAATCAAAACAAAGTAGAGGAAAACTTAGGAGGGTAAAAAAACAAATTAAGGTTAAAATATTAACCCTTGTTTCTTAAAACTTCCCCAGATAATTCTGGTAAATTTCTTGGGCTACATTTATAGTTTTGTTGTTTTGTGCCATTAAGTCAGAAAAGACTCATAGTTAACCTTCTAACAGGCTTTCAGAGACAATAAATAACGCAGAAGGAAACTGTGCATCTTTCTCCTGCAGAGCAGCTGGTGGATTCAAATTGAGTGCCTTTGGAAAACGAAAGGTAACCAATAGATTTCTAGTGGTTTGATTTGAGTAATTATTCAAAACAAAGTAGATAAAACTCAGGGGGGTAAGAAACCAAACTAAGATGAAAAAAATAATCTTGCTTCTCATGCTGTATCCAGAGGATTCTGGTAAATTTCTTAGCTCCATTCATATGATTGCTGTTGTGTGCCATCAGGTCAGAAGGGACACATGACAGGAGAAAATTGTCCAACTTTCTCTTACAGAGCAACTGATAGACTCAAACTGAAATCCCAGAAGACTTAATTGTGCACATGCAAAAACTATACTTGGACCAGAAAGCAGTCCTCAGAGCAGGGAAACACTGTATGGTTCAAAATCAGGAAAAGGGTACATCAGGGATGCATCCTATCTCCATACCTTTTCAATCTACCTGAGGAAGAGTTCAACTGGGAGGCTGGGCTCTGTGAGAAGTACTGTGGCATCAGGACGGGAGGAAGACTCATAAACAACTCTAATTATGCAGATGACACAATCTAACATGCTGAAACTGGGGAGAACCTGAGGTGTTTGCTGCAGAAAGTCAGGGACTGCAGTCTTCAACATGGATTGAAGCTCATTATCCAGAAAAACAAAAGATTCTCAATTACTGAGTCAATTGGCTGCATCATGATTAACAGAGAATAGACTGAGATTGTTAACAATTGTTACTTGCTTGGTTCCACAATCATCACTTTTGACACTAGCAGTCAGGAAATCAAAGGATGAATTGCATTGGGAAAATCTGCTGTCAGGAACCTCTCCAATGAAGAGCAACAATGTCAGTATGAATACTAAGGTGCACCTGATCCAGGCCATTGTCTTTGTACTTACTTGCTATACATCAGAAACCTTGAAAATGACTAAGAATGACAGAAGAAAATTTGACTCCTTTGATTTATGGCACTGGAGAAGAGTATTGAACCATCAAGAGAACAAATAGGTCAGTACTGACAATGGTGAAACCAAGCTGCTCTTTGGAGACAACAAGGATTTTGAAGCTCTATCTCACATACTTTGGGCCTCTTGCCAGGAGGGACTAATCCATGGAGAAGGATGTCATGCTTTGAAGGGTAGTGGGACAATGCAGGATAGAAAGATCCTGGATGAGATGAATTGACTCAGTAACTTGGGTAACAGGAGTAGGCATTTCAGAGATGGTGAGACCAGCTCAAGATAGGACAGAGTTCAGAGCTACTGTGCATAGGGTAACTATGAGTCACAGGTTACTAGACAACACATAACAACAACGAAACACCTGTTCATTTATCAATAACCTTGACCTGGATCTTGATTCTCATTGATACCTGGGTACATTTCTTTCTAAATATAATGATGTACCTTTTCTACTTGAATGGACTTTCATTTTATCAACCATTGAAACATTTTCCCCTCATTTTTTGTGTCATCTTTGATCTCTTTCTTCCCCCTGACAAACCAAAAGAATCACTGTCATTAAGTCAAATGCAAATACATTTTTGCTTCACTGGCTCATTTCCTAATACTGCTCACATCCTTTTGGCAATCCTTCTGTAACAATCCCACCTCACTTCAGTAACTCAAACCCAAACTTTGAGATGTCTTCTAAAGAACCCTGTCTACATCAACATTCCAGGTCACCCAAAATAATCCAGAGAACTGTGAGACCAATCAAAATATTACAATGCTGTGTTGTTGTTGTTGTTGTTGTTGTTGTTATTTCATTGTTTACTCACAGACTTTATTTACAGTTGTGGTACCAAGAGTGGTGTTTCAGTTCAGCAAGCAACTTTTCCCTCCATCATCAAAAGCAAGAACAGCAAAACCTTTAACTGTAGCCTTTTTTACCTCAAGGCTCCTCTGATTACACCTTGCCATCCATGGTTTATCCACAGCAGTACCACAGTCTCTCAATCACTGTCACCAGGATCTTGCCACCAGGATCTCGCTCCAGTTTCCCTCAAGTCTTGCTGCCCATTATGGGTCGCGTTCTTTGTCTTTTAGTCTAGTCCCACAGCTGATGATGAATTACAAGACCATGTTTTTGCAGTTAGGGTAGCTGGAGACCAGAGGAGGCTAAGGTAATGGCTAAAAAGAACAACTTTAGGCTAACACTACACTTGTGTTTTCAATCTCTTGAGATTGTTTTGTCCTTACACAAAGCATGAAATGCCTCCCTATAAGAATATTTCATGACTGTGGGTTCTAAATTTCTTTGAAATTAGGGGTCTTCACTATTTGTTTCTAATCTATCTTTCTGCCTTTATCTCCCATGACAATAATGAGCTTAAGCACAGCAGATTGTGAGGATGGCACAATGACTTTCTGTTGTACGTACAGTCACTATGAGTCAGAGTCAATTCAATGATACTTAACAATGATTGCATTTCTCAATATATCTGCTTTATCTAAATTTCTTATTTTTTCCCAATTACACCATAATTTTTCTTGCTTTTGATTATGTCAGTTTATCTTTACTTATAGAATATTTTTCTTTGTGGTTTTTAAATCTCTCATGAATTCTACAGCCATCATATGCACATTACAAATGATAGGAAATATATGAATATATATTTATAACAAATAATATAATCCTTATAGTGCAAAATAATTTGTTGGTTTTCTAATTCTGTAAGAATATGTTCTTTTATTTAATAAATCCATAGAATGTTGTCATTGTTAGGTGCTGCTACTTGAGGCTTAAATTGGTTTTTTATTTCTCTCAACTTGAGAAATGAAGAGCGAATTCTTCCTTTTTTACTCTCTGATTCCAGCTCTCTGCACATTCATCATAATACTTTGCTTTGTCTTTTGGACCTGCCCTTTGCAATTTTCTGTTAATCTCATTTTCTTCAGCATCTTTCCCCCTGTGTTTTGGCTTCTAAATGCTCTAAGGTAGTTTTCAGAGTCTCTTTTGACATTCAGTTAGATGTTTTCTTTCCCCTCTCTCTTTGTAATGACTTTTTTTTTTAATAACCTTTTGCTCTCTTCATGGATGATATCCTTGATGTCAACCTACAACTCATCTGGTCTTCTATCATTGCTGCTCATTGCTTCAAATATATTCATAATATGATTTTAAAATTCAGGTGGAACAGACTTGAGATGATATTTTGGCTTTCATGGACTTGTTTTCATTTTCTTTGGCCTCAATTTGAACTTGTACATGAGTAATTGTCCTGTTTTGCAGTCTGGCCCTGGCCAACATTTGACTACAAATCAAAACTATTTTTAGAATTGAAATCCCACATGGCCCAGCTATTCCACAGCTAGAAACATACCTCAAGGAAATCAGAACTAAGACACAATAGAGATATGTACATCTATGTTTATAGCAGCATTATTCACAACAGTAAGAAAATGGAAACAGCACAAATGCTTATCAACAAACAAATGGATTAAGAAATCCATGGTACATCTACACTATGGAATACTATGCATTGAAAAGGAACAATGATTTAATAAAATACTTCATAACAAAGAACCGCTAGAGAGCATTATACTGAGTTAAATAACTTTGTCAGATAAGGACAAACATTGCATAAGACCACTCCTGTGAAAATACGAAGATGAATGAAAAAGATACATGTAAATGTTCAAAAGGGGTAGGGGAAGGATGGAAAGAGGGCAACAAAAAGGTGAATGCGGGAAAATCACTGGGAAAACAGAGGATGGTTTGGTGCGGGGGATTGAAGAAACAGAAAAGGTTGAATGGAGACTTGAAAAGATGAGGTGATAATAGGCATAGATCAAAGATAACTGATTATATAAAATATAATGTATATGAATGATTGCATAAAATACAAGAATGAAATACAATGTATATGAGTTATTATATAAAACACAAAGTACATATTTGGGGAATCAAAAAGGAAAATTTCTTGTCAAATGTGGAAAATACATAGTCACCAAGCTTTGTATAGCTCATTTCCTTTTTAATAAAGTAGTTTTTGTTGTTATACAACACTGAGTCAAAAATGATTTATAGCTGACCTTTGAGTGGGTTTTCTGAAGCTGTAATCTCAAAGGAGAATTTAGAGAATTCAGCTTGGAATTTCAAGAATATAACTTCTGGCTCAAATAGAAGCTTTACAAAATCCCCTATACACAATAAGTATTAAATTTTTTTTCATCTCAAATATGACTAGAAAGAGATTTTGAGCCTCCAGGACTTTTGATACATTTTCCCATATTTTTTAAGTGTGCTTCTATTGATTTAAAAAAATCCATCTTTCCCCAAACGCTACTCCTGCAGGAATCAGATAGTAAAATAATCATTTCACTGTAATATTTGCAAAGCCTAATAGATAAGGGTCCTGTGGAGCTCCTTTGGAGTGGTTCCACTCTAGAAGATGGTTTCTCAAGTCTTGATGAGGGTCAGGTAAGGAAAATTTTGGTTGTTTTATTGTTTGGTGTTTTGGGAGTTTTTTGCCTGATTTAGCTAACAGTGACCCAAGGGCAGAGGGTATACTTGGTTTATAGTCTACAGCATTTGTTGGGCACGCCTGTTTTTAAAAATACCGTAGTGCTGGACTAAGTCTGCAGCTTAGAGGGTCCTATGGAATGGTTCCATCCTGGAAGATGGTGTCTTGCATCTTGATGAGAGTCACATAAGGGAAATCTTGGTTGTTTTATTGTTTTTTTACCCTCCACAAGCAAATATTTTTAAGTGGTACACAAGTCATCTGTGTGTTTGCTGTACTGAAGTAGCTTGGAGTTGCTGTGATGCTGAACACTTTGCCATAGGTGTGTCATATACCATAACGGTTACCTATCATGAACAGTGTTTGGAGAAGCTCTCAGATTGTTTCAGGTTTGGAAGCAGGAATGGCATCCACTTCCTAAACCATATGCCTCTAGAAACTCTATGAACATGGAGAAATGATATCAGTTATAGAACAGGGTTCAGGTCTTTTGTTCATAGGGTCGCTGTGAGTCATATTCTACTTGACAGCACTTAACCATTGCAACTTAAAACTAGTGTTGTTATATTTGGGAGGAACATTATTCTCTGTTGTAAATCACTCTTCTGTCAGTTTGCTGCACTGAGGTAATCTGGGTTTGCTGTGATTCTGAACTTTGCGCCATTAGGATACCAAATGTCATAACTGTTGACCAAGGCAGAAAATGTTTAGTGGAGTTCCCAGTGTAAGACAGATTTGGAAGCAGAAGTGGCATCCACTTCCTAAAGTACATATCTATTGAAACTCTATGAACTTGGGAAAACAATGATAGTTATAGTAAAATATCAGGTCTTTTGTTCATAGAGACTCTTGAGCCGTGTTCAACTCGATGTCAATCAACAGCAATGACAATAGATAAAGGGTCTTCCTCTTCTTCACTGACCCTCTACCTTTCCTAGCATCATGTCACTATATAAGGAATAGCCCCTCCCAGCAACATGTCCAAACTATATGAGGCAAAGCCTCATCATCTTTGTCTCCAAAGAGCACTCTGGCTGCACCCTCTCCAAGACATATTCTTCTTTTGGCAGTCCATGTGACATTCACAGCTCTGCCCCAAGACCACAGCTCAAAGGCATCAATTCTTTTTCTGTTATCCTTATTCACTCTCCAGCTCTCAGCTGCATAGCAAGCAGTAGGAAAGACAATGGCCTCACTCAGATGCATCTTAGTTTTCAAAATGACAAAATTACTCCAGTAATTTGAAGAGGTCCCTAACTGCAGACTTTCCCAGTGCAATATGTTTTCTGATTTCCTGATTGCTGGTAGCAAGGGTGTTAATTGTGGATCCAAGTAAGATCAAGTTGTTGAGAATTTCAATCTTTTCCCTATCTATCATACTGTTGCCTATTGGTCCAGTGGTAAGAATTTTTTTTTTCTTAACATTGAGATGCAATCCATATTGAAGCCTGCATTCCTTGATACTCTACAAGTGCTTCAAGTCCTCCTCACTTTCAGCAAGCAAGGTTGTGCAATCTGCATGACACACGTTATTATGAGCTTCCTTCCAGCCCTGATGTCACATTTCTATTCAGAGTCCAGTTTCTTGTATAATTTGTTCAGCATATAGATTGAATAGGTATGGAGAGGGAATACAAACCTGATATGTTGCCTACTTAATTTTAAACTGTGCAGTGTCTGTTCTTCACACAACAGCCTCCTAGTATAGGTTTAGGTTTCACATGAGCACAATTAAGTGCTTTGGAATTCCTATTCTTCTCAAGGTTAACTATAACTTGGTAAGATCCACATAACCAAATGCCTTTGCATAGTCAATAAAGCATAAATAGACTTTTTTTTTCCTTTTGGTGTTCTTTACTTTCAGCCAAGATTCATCTGATAGCAACAATAATATCCCTAGTGACACGACCTCTTATAAATTGTGCTTGAACTTCTGGCAGTTCTCTAACTATGTACTAGTCTAGCTGTTTTTGAATGATCTTCAGCAGTATTTTGCTTGCATGCAATATTAATGATATTGTCTAATAGTTTCCACTCTTTTAGATCATGTTTCTTGACAATGGGAACAAATAAGGACCTCTTCCAATCCATTGGCCACACAGTTGTCCTCCAAATATCCAGGCATAGACTGGTGAGTGCATCCAGGGATGCATTTGTAACTGAAACAAGTTAATTGGTATCCCATCGATTCCTGGTGCCTTCTTTTTGGCCAGTCCCTTCAATGCAGGTTCTACTTCCTCCTTCACTACCATTGGCCCCTGATCATACAGTACAGTGAAGTATATGAAGGCTCTTGACCTGGTGGATTGACACTGTGACAGTAACAATGGGCTTTAAAGTGTCAGACAATGTGAGGATGGCACAGGATAGGACAGAGTTTGGATCTGTTGTTCATAGGATTCTCTCAACTTGATTGTACCTAACAACAGCAATAACAATAGAAAAGAAATTGCACTACAATTTCAGAGGCATGTATTTACAACGCAACAGCTGCTCTGCAAGAGAAGGATGGGCAGTCTCCTACCAATTTAGCACCTCTGAAAAAGCACTGGAGGGTAAGCTAAGGGTCAGTTCCAGCTCTGTGGGGCACAACAAGAACAACAATGCAGAATATACTTGTTGATCATATAGTTAAGAGAGCAATTGAAAGGTAAAAAAAGCTACTTCCTCCTTTTTAAAGTGACAATTTTGAGGAAACAGGTACATGTAACAGAAGAAAAAGCAACTAATGAGAAACTTTCCGTTTTATTCTTTTTAAAAATACTAAAGACCACTAATTGGAGAAATGAAGATAGGTATGTCAGAGTCAGTGACACTGCCTCAGAATAGGGTCACAGGTCACTATCAGTTGCAGGTGACTCAATGGCACATAACAACAAAGATCACTAAAATATAGAGAACTCAGATTCACTGTCACGGAGTGAGAACCAACTCATAACTGACCATCTAGTAAGTTTCTGAGTATGTAAATCACATGAGTAGGTTACCCATTTTCCTCCTTCAGAGTCACTGGATTTAAACATCAGAGACATCCAACTTTGGGTAGGCAATAATATCCCTTTGTGTTATAATATTTGGGAACACAGAGCCCTTTAGGATATGCAAGACAACACAGATTTTCAACCCAAGAAAAGTATGGCTTCACATATATTCTATGATTGTCATGTACCATTGAGCCAGAACTGATTCATAGATGACCTTTCAACAGTTTTTCAGAGGCAATAAATCACTTGAGACAAGACTGCCCATCTTTCTTCCAGTTTGCAAATATACTTCTTTCTGTTATGTGCCATCTCGTCTATAGTACCCCCATGCACAACAGCTATGAACTCCCCTCTGTCTTAAACCAACTTCATTGTCCCTGACATTATCTATCCCCATTACCCAGCCACTGAGTCAGTTCATCTCATAAAGAGTCTTCCTCTCTTGCACTGTCCCTTCACCTTTCCAAGCATCACATCCTTCTCCAAAGACTGAAAAGTATATCAAATGGAGGTTCATAATCATTGCCTTCAAGGAGCAGCCAAGTTTCACCTTCTCTAGAATAGTCCTATTTATTCTTTTTAACCAAGCTTAAAGTTCCTTTCTACTGTGATATGTGTATATGTGTATATACATGTACATATATTTGCATACACACATATATGTGAAAATATGTATGTATGTGTATATATCTATGTGTGCCTATAATATATATGTGCATATTAAAAAATAAATATCTATGTGGATATTATATATATTATTTATTCTAGTAGGCCATAGTGGCCTAGTGTTAAGAAGTTGTGCTGTCATCTCAAAGACATGCAGTTCAAATCTGTCACCTACCCTGAAGGAGAAATATAGGCAACCTTTTCTCATGATATTTACTGCCTTTGAAAATCAACTGGAAGGTCACATATGGGTCTGTTCTGACTCTGTGGTACTTAACAACAACAAACAAGAAGAGTGCATGATTATAAGTGATTTTTTTCAGATCATTCATCATGGTAGGAATCCTATTTTTTAGTAGTGTAAATGAGTGAGACATAGGAACTACTCCAAACATGGAAAAATGAAAAACTAGTAAGTAGAAAGTACCAGTAGGTGGTAACAGACAAGTAGACTCTGACTCATGGTGACCCAAATCAGTTTCCATAATCCACTTTTCTCCCCTACTGTGCCTGGTTTCAATGGTAACGAGAAAGAAGAGCATGACCAGAAACAGCAGTACAAAATAAATGATTGTTGTTGTTGTTAAGTGCCCTGCAGTCGTAAGTGACTCATAGCAACCCTAAGACCTGGACACTTGTATAACTTTCATCATTTCTCCAAGTTCATTGGGTTTCCAGAGGCAAGCTATTATGGAAGTGGATACCACTCCTGTTTCCAGGCTTGTTTTAATTGGGGAGCTTCGCCAAACGCTGTCCACCAAGGGTAACCATTATTGCATTTGACTCATCAGTGTCACAGTGTTCGGGTTCACAGCAACTATGAGCTACCTCTGTATAGCAAGTGGACATACTAGGGTTACATGACCTAGAAGAATGTTTCACCAAAAACAATTAAAGGCAGGTCTGAGGGCCACAGAGTATAGATAGTCCTACTCTCAGTGTTGCTGTCTTGGTTCCCACTCACAGCTGACCCTCCAGAAGATTTCCAACACTGTAAATTAGATGGGAGGAAATTTCCCTTGTGTCTCTCCCAGAAGAGTTAGTAGATCTAAATCAACAGCTAGAATGCAACTCTCTACTGACTATGCCACTGGATCTCCATTTATGTACAATAAAATACAAGAAAAACAAAACGTAGGGAGCTCTGGTGGCCTAGTGGCAAGAAGCTGCACTGCAATCCCAGAGGTGCACAGTTCAAATCCACCAGATGCTCTGCTGGAAAGGAGGGACAATCTCCTCCTGTACCAGTCAGATATGATTCGATGGCACGCACGCGCGCGCGCGCGCACACACACACACACACACACACACACACACACAAATAATAAAAGAAAAAAAAAGAAAAACAAAATGTGTTATGACTACAATCTTGGTGTACTAAGGTCATGTTTCCCTTGCAATACATTGAGACTCAGTATCTACTGATTTAGATAATATAATAACAATAAACAATAACTCACTAGGAGTTATGAAAGTAAATGTCACTATAGATGGTCAGAAAAAAATATTTTATTATCTTGAGTTAAATACCTATTTTTTTTCTTCTTTGAATAAACACCAGCTGTTCCTGATGTTTTGCAAGATAAAATAAATATACAGGAAGATAGAATTATCACTATGCTAACATAAAAAATGTAGAATGGATATAAAATGCAAATGCAAACCCTCCAGTGCCATGGATCATACACTTTTAGAAAATGCATTTTAAAATGGTAACAAACTAGATTGATTATTCATATTAGAAATAGCATTAAAGGAGGATCATGAAGATAACAAATAGGAGGGAAGGAAGTGATTCAAGAAAACAAAAAATACTCAACTAAAATGGTGAGCAATAATATAACACAAGCTCTGATGAAAGACAATAACAGAAAACACTGTCAAATCTCTCACTGCTCATTATAAAAAGGTCCTTGGTAAAACACTCTTGGTAATTAAAAATGAATGTAACATTGACTGAACAAAGAAAGAACAGAAAGTTTCATTTAAAAGAACTAAGCCACTGATGTGGTTCAAATGATTAAAAGTTCAACTATGACAAAATGTTGTCAGTTTGAACTCATACCTCAGGTCAGGCAATGCATTCAGTGAAGGTGGACTCTGTACTTTGAAGTTGTGCCAACTAGTCGCAACCCACTTCTGTACACAAGGTACCTTAAAACAAAAAAAACCTCACTGCAATCTAGTAAGAACCAATTCATAGCTGAACCTTCAGTGAGTATTCAAAGGATGTAAATTATGTGGGAGGAGATTGCCTATCTTCCTCACTTGGGGTACTAGGCGATTTAAATGCCCAGAGAGACCCACCTTTGTGTTAGCAACTCAACTCCCTGTGGACTAAACTATCACCATCAGAACTTCCTGCACATCAGACATAACTGGTTTTCAAAGACAGTTTTAAAAATAAACACATTTCCAGTTAATGGAATTTTTATATTAATAAAGAAATGTTTCATAAGAGAGGGAAAAGAAGTAATGAAAGCTAAATTTAAGACAAAATTACTAAAATCTGCCTTGTTGTCAACACTATGGTAGGCATGGGAATCATGTTGAATGTGTTCATGTGATCACCATGCCTGGCATTAGGGCCGGACCTTAATTAGTGTTCAATTATGTAACAAATGGATGACTGAAAAGGAATTCTCAAGCACTGTTTCTTGGGGGATGCAACACTTAACACCAGGGAGTTCTGTTGGCATAGTTCAAAGTGAGGAATGCTGTTAACCCAAAGGTTATGCGCCTCTGACAATTACAATTCACCCACAGCTCTACTGGAGAGAGATGGGAAATCTTCCCAAGTGCAATTTACAGTCTCATAAACCTATGAAGGGTCAGTGTTGTGTCAATTCTGACTCCACAACAGTGAGTTATATGTGAGAATGTAACATACTGCTCCATTCATTTGCAAGGTTAGAATTATTCCCATCATTGACAACCTCCAATAATTTGAACTCACTTTTGTGAATTACAGCTCTCTACTGCCTTTTCATTGTCAGGTTATGTCTTACTTATTTAGTGCTGCTATAACAGAAATATGGAAGTGGGTGGCTTTAACAAACAAAAATTTCTTTTTTGACACCTTAAAGGGGCTCATTTTTGTGAATCACAGCTTTCCACTTACTTTCAACTTTTAGGTTTTCTTATTTATCTAGTACTGCTATAAGAAGAAATATCAAAGTGGGTGATTTCAACAGATAGCAGTTTATTTTCTGACATTTTAAGAGACTAGAACTCTAAATTTGTCTAATGAAAAGTTCTCTGTCTGCCTGTCTCTCTTTCTGTCTACTCTGATAGAAGGTTTTTGTTTCTTTGAGCTAATTATCCCTCAGTTCCTTGGTAAAGTTCATATGAAATGGCTTATATAATGCCTTAAATATTGAATTTCTTCTTTTCTTTGCTGTCAAATTAGAACGAACTCATGGCTGACCCTCCACTTATTTAAGAGGTTATAAATTGCCTAGGAAGAGATTGCCTGTCTTTCTCCCTCTGAAAGGCTGTGAACCAACAGAGAAATGTATAATTTGGGTTAACAGCACAACTCCCTACAGTCTGGATCACCAGAGTAATGCTAAATCCTTTTCTACTGCTTAACATAGAGAAGAAATTCCATGTAATTTGGATTTTTTTTTAAATATCAAACTCACTACTTGCACATACAGAAGTGTCATAACAACAACAGTAAAATGAGATACTTCTGATAGCAGAGCTGGAATTCTTCCGAGCTAGTAAAAGTAGTCTTCAAAAGCTAGCTCCGTGGTGATCCCAGGCCTCCTGGTTGCCCTGTTGTATCTATCTTTTTTTTTTTCTCTTCTGTCCCTGGCATTGTCTTTCAAGGACCATGACAAGAACTCAAAATTCTTTGGCATCTGTGTTTCATGACCTCCATTCTGTTGTTAAGTCTTGTCACATTCATCCTGACCCTGTGCAGAGTAAATGATCTCATAGGATTTTCAAGGATACAATCTTTTGTCAGCAAATCACTAGGCTTGACTTCCAAAATATCTCTGGGTTACCTTTTTTACCCTATTGGGGAAGTTTTTGGATGTGCATAGGGAATTGATTTTCAGAAGATCCCATTCACCTATTTCATCCTCTCCTGGTTGTAGGTTTTTCAGGATGCTTGGGAGACTGTTCATGTTGTGGATTAAGGCTTCTACAGTTCTTTCTAGCTTTTCTCTGATGAATTTTATAGTACTTAGTTTTAATCCTAGTCCTTGATCCACTTTGAGTTGGTTTTTTTTGTATGGAGTGAGGTGTGGTCCTTGCTTGAGTTTCTACAGATAGTTTTCCAATTTTGCCAGCAGCAAAAAAAAAAAAAGAAGAATTACTTACCTGATTCCATATTCTTATCAAAAATCATTTGACCATAGGTAGATGAGCTGATTTCTGTGTTTTCAATTCTATTCCATTGAGCTATGTGTCTGTCACTGTGCCAGTACCACATTGTCTTGACCACCATGGCTATGTAGTAGGATTTGAAATCAGGGAGTGAGATGCCTCTCACAGACTGGGAAAAAAATATTTGGTGATGAAATGTCTGGTAAGGGACTTATATCTAGAATTTATAGAGTACTCTAGTACCTCAATAAGATAAAAGTAAACAACCCAATTGCAAAATGGGCACAGGCTATTAACAGATACTTCATCAAAGAAGACATTCAAATGGTGAACAAACACATGAAGAAATGTTCAAAATCCCTACCCTAAAAGAGATGCAAATCAAAACAAGTATGAGATATCATCTTACACGAGTAGCAATAGCAAAGTCCAGCAGAACAGCAAACAACAAATGTTGGCAAAGTTGTGGAGAAATTGGAACCCTTATTCATTGTTGACAAGATTGTAAAATGGTGCAACCACTATGGAAGGCAGTATGGCGCGTTCTCAAAAAGTTGGAAATAAAAATACCATTTGACCCAGCAATTGCACTACTGGGAATATACCCTAAAGAAACCACAACTGCAACCCAAACAGCTATTTGCACACCTATATTTATTGTTGCGTTTTTCACAATAGCAAAGAGATGGAAGCAACCCAAGTGCCCATCAACAAAGGAATGGATAGAAAATCAGTGGTATAGTCACACAATGGAATACCACGTAGCACTAAAAACAAGGAACTCATAAATTATACAAAATTTGTGATCCTGGAGGATATTATGCTGAGTGAAATATCTCAGTCACAAAAGGACTGAGGAGCTGAGGGGGAAATTGAGAAAAGAGTGGACATATAATGAACACCACATTGAAACGTATGAGGAAAAGAACTGTTTAAAAGGAATGTATGATTGGGTATTATTTTATTTATATGACAACAGTCTAGAATAATAGACGCATAGTAAAATGGACTTTGGGGGAAGTATATTGTGCAATAACGAAAGAATCTTTTAAAAGAGAAAAACTAACTGAGGTGGGTAGGGAGGAAAATGTGCAACAATAAATGAATGGAAATCCAAGTTCTCTATGAACTTTTGTTAAAGTATAATAAAAAAATAAACATTAAAATTAAAAAAATGCATCTGGATAAGTTCAAATCACCATAGTTTTCAGTTAGTAAACAAGTAGTCAACTGTTTACATAATATAGTTGTCTGCAGATATTCTCTCCCTTGAATTCACGATCAGCATGAAAATCCTTACATAGGCACTCCTCTAGGTCCTTACATTTTATACTTTAAAAGTATGACATAATCTCATCTGCATCAACCAGCTAAAGCTAGAAAGAAAGTTAAACAGATTGAGCACTTGTCCCTCTCCAGCTACTGAGCCTGCATATACAAACACCAAACTCCAGAAGATACCATACAAACTTATTAGTACACACACACACACACACACACACACACACACACACACACACACACAAATAGCCCAATTTATAGGAAGAAAACATCTATTTTCCTTTCTCACAGCAAGTCATATGAGTAGTGTTCAGATGCCTGCAAACCTTTGGAAAACCAATCCTCAAGTTACCAAGCTGACATAAAATGTGTAAGGTGGCATACAGAGACAGATTTGTTCTGGAAGGACCAGATAGCATCCTCTATTGCCTGACAATTTGAGAATGAGAAAATACTGATGTCATCCAGCAATATGTTAAAGGAAAGAAAACATCTAATTGTTTTATTTCTATAGCATAATTGACACTTGAATATCAGGTCTATCATTGAGTATTCCTAAATATAATCATATCACAAAGTTCTCTAAGTAACTGTTTGAGGAGAAATTAAATTAAGAAATAATGACAAGCTTATGACTAAATTCCTTTCTGCCTTTAAAGGCCGTAATTGTGACAATAGCTTGGCTTCCTTTGTTTTATCACTCACTCGTTCATTGCTGTCAAGTCAGAAGTGACTCACAGCTGACCCTCCATCATGTTTTCAAAGGCTGTAAATCACATAAGGGGATATTTCCCATCTTTTTCTCATGGCTGAATCAAGCCATGTGCCTTTGGGGTAGTAGTACCCACTAGGCCATCAGAACACCCTCATTTGTCCATTGTTATGTGTCCTCAAGTTGATTATAATTCATAGTGACCCTAAGAACTATAGATCTGAACTTTGCCCTTCCCTTTTGCCTTCTTCCTTTTTTTTGTTTTCTTTGGGCCCTTTTTTAAATTTTTTTCTTCCTTTTTTTTGAGGATCTTTCTATTTTATGCTGATCCTTCACCTTTACAGAATGATGTCTGTTTCCAAAGACTGGCCCCTTCTAATAGCATGCTCATGGTGGGTGAGGCAATGCTTCACCATCCTTGCTTCCAAGGAGCACCATGGTTGTTCTTTCTCCAAAACTGTGTTTTTGTTCTTTTAGTAATTCAGTAAGATAATATTTGTAGAAATCAAAACATTGCAACAAAATGATAATATCTTTGTTTCCATTGTCCTTGTCCCTCCATTCCTTTTTGCTTCCTTCTTGTTCTGTTTTGTTGGCTTTGCTCCAGAAAAAAAAAATCACATACTAGAATATGCAGAAAGTGGCACTTTGCCATAATTGAAAATGTGGACAAAGTAGGCACAGGGTTCTGGTTTTGGAAACTAGAATAAGCAAGTTTCACCTTGTATCTCTTACGGAACACAGCTTTAAAACCTGGACAGAATAATTGGAACTGCTACGTAAAGACTCTGGAACATAATTCTTGGCAGATGGATTGAGAGAGAACAACAGAACTCTCTGCACCATCTGATCAGTGATAAGGTTACCATATGTCTTGGTTTTCCTGACAATTATTAGGTCCTAGGACCTCTACATTTTGTTTGTTATGTGCCATCGAGTCATTTGCGACTCATAACAACCCTATGTACAACAACCCTAAACTCTGCTCTGTCCTGTGCCATTCGCACTGTCTCTGACACTCCTATCCCGATTAACCAAGTCACTGAATCAATCCACCTCATAGAGAGCCTTCCCCTCCTGTGCAGTCCCTCCACCGTCCCAAACATGATGTCCTTCCCCAAGGACCGGTCTCTCTTTACAACATGATATATTACTCTGGAGATGAAAAGGTGAGAAAAAATGGAGTTGCTTTCATAGTTAAAAAAATCATTGCTAGATCCATCTTGAAGTACAATATTGTGAGAGACAGGATAATATCCATAAGCATATAAGGAAGTCCAGTGAATACCACTATCAGATATATACATCAACAACCAGAGCCAAGGAAGAGG
>NW_006399767.1:4989474-5005594 GCF_000299155.1 Elephantulus edwardii | reverse complement strand
AGAGAGAGAGAGAGAGAGAGAGAGAGAGAGGCAATAGATTAAATTCCTCAATTACTCGTCTTCGTTCTCTAGTCCCTGTGGTCCTATGTAATCCTCTAGCAATGCATCAGTGCCACTAGTAGCCACAAGACAGGAGCTTAAAAAATACCAAGGAAGAGTGATTTTTGTTTTTTCCTCTCTGATCAGATCTAGTCCCATGAGAATAAGGAAAAGCCAAATGATGGGTTTTTCTCCCCTCCCTCTTTATTTCTAACCTTTGGCCTAAGGTTTTAAGTGCCCTTAAAGAAAGGGCGCAGCAAAGAGGAAATATGTAAACCTGGGCATTGCAGCCAAACTAATAATAATAATAACAAAAATAACAACTAAAACTGTTGTCAACTAACAAGTTGGGTTTTACTCATAGTGTCCCTATAGTACAGCATAGAACTCTTCCATAGGGTTTCAAAGCTATAAATATTTACAGAAGCTGTCTGTCACATCTTTCTCCCTTTTTAGTCAGAAGCAGAACTCATCAGTGATAGAATAAGTAAATAAATGCACAGTAAGGGAAGTCTGAATGCTTACCCATTGTAAATAAAGAACTATTAGAGGTAGGAAGCTTCTAACAATCCCTGCCACCCAGTTGATAGAGTCTATGTAAGCAATACCATATGGCAGAAGTGATAATACGTCACTTTTGGGATTAAATTATACAATAGTGAGACTTCTATCTTACAGTCTCTTCTTTCCTTCCTCTCTTTCTCCCTCTTCCTAACATTATTCTGGGTCACATAGGTATTTGCAATTTTTAGCATCTGTCAATCCCTATGATCATAATTCCCGTCACTGTTTTTCACTCAAGAACTGAACCACAATGTCTTCCAATTTGATAGTCAAACACACACTTTTATACAAACGACAGACCTTCTATGTTTGTTTGCCAAGTGCTTCTTCCCTCTTGACCTGGAATATTTTGATATACATTTTTTTTTACCCATGTATTGGTACGGTATAACTCTCTGAATTCTTCCCTCTCTATTCACCATTATGTTTAGCAGTTCTGTTACTTATACCGAGAACTCACAGGAGTCTTTTAATGAAAGGAGTTTCCCCACTCATTACCCTTAGATAAAGGTTGTGTAAGCAAATAGATACTCCAGCAGATGAGACTGAGTTGTATGGTTTCTTCAGTTACATCCTGTGTGAAATACCCTATTTCATGGTTATTGACTTTGAAGATTATTGCTATCAACTTCAGATTTTCAATAAACTTTTTAAAAACCTAACAACCTTTGCATTTGTTCTATGCCACCAATATCATCAATGTTCACTCCTAACACACATCTAATTTTAATCTCTTACTGCTGCTATTGTTGTTAAGTGCCTTCGAGTCGTAGGTGACTCATAGTGACCCTATGAATGAAAGTCCTTGACACTTGAGTGCATGACTTTTATCCTTCCTCCAGGTTCATAGGGTTTCCAGAGGCAAGCTATCCACAGAAGTGGATGCCACTCCTGCTTCCAAGCTTGTTTCAACTGGGGAGCGCCACCAAACACTGTCTACCATGGGTAACTGTTATCACATTTGACACATCAGTGTCACAGTGTTCAGCTTCACAATGACCACAAGTTAACTCTGTATGGCAAGTGGACACATCAGGGCTATACAACCTAGAAGAATGTTTGAACAAAAACAATGAAAAGCCGGACTTAGGGCTGCAGATTAGAGTCACCCACCTGTGACTTGGTAGCATCACTTTTGGTCCACTAGGCCAACTGGTCTCTCTCTGTATTAAAAGTGATCGAGTAGTAGATGACTCATAGCGACCCTATGAACGAAAGTCCTCGACACTTGTGTGTGTGACTTTCATCCTTCCTCCAGGTTCATAGGGTTTCCGGAGGCAAGCTGTTTACGGAAGTGGATGCCACTCCTGCTTCCAAGTTTGTTTCAACCAGGGAGTCTCCTACTACTGAAACAAAAATTGTAGAATTCCTTTCTTTAGGATTCTGTGCTGGATGGCCACATGCATCTTGTTAGGATACTTGTTGGTTTTGCATTTCATAGCAATAGTTTCTTTTCCTCCATTCATTTTCCTCTAGTTCATTGTGGAACTAGAAAAATAAATGCAGCTGGCTGATACAGTCCTCTCTTGATGACTGCTCACCAACAATAATTAACCTGGACAGGAAATATATAGCTATGTCTGCAGAATATAATTCGTTCTTTATATCAGGGGAAATACAAATCCTTCATTATTTAGGGTTGTCTCTCAATTTTCTTAGCAGCCTGAAAACATTAATTTTAAACACTAATGGGAATTACTAGCCTGCTCCTAGATAGAGAACAGGTTCCAAATTTAGTCTTAGCAGCTGTAGGCAATCATGAAACTGAATTACCTGGAGGGATATGTGAAGAGGGCAGATGCTGGTCAATTACCATAACCTAATTGTAGCGGGGCATCTGGTATAGATAAGATAGTAAAGTTTTTATTAAGCTGGAAAAGAACTATCACTTGGGGAATTTCAAGCTGTTTCTGCCTTCCAGGGAGAAAATGAAAATTTACCTTTTGGGAAGACTTATGTTTTAAGAGGGCCTTTTTAATAATATAAGTCAGTCCATGGTCATTATTTTGGGGACCCTTTACCGACAGCAAAGAATCACCAATATAGATGCTTCAGAATTAATATGAGTTGAAAAGCTCTAAATAATGACACTTCAGAGTTATGTATTTGTTTTCTAGTACTGGATTCTAGGAATTCTTAATGCCCAGCAGCAATTCAAATCCACCAGCAGCTCCAGGGAAGAACTACAGACAATTGCCTCTTATACAATTTACAGCCTTCAAAAACACTCTGAAGGGTTAACTATGTGTTGGTTCCAAATAAATGGTGGTGGTTGTTAGCAGACATGGAGTCAAATTTGACTTATAAACAACCCTATGCACAACTGATCCGAAAACTGTCCTATCCCAAGCCATCCTCACAATCTCTGATAAACTCAAGCCTATTGCCATAATCACAATGTCAACCCACTTAGTTGAAAATCTCCCTCTGTTTTTGCA
Organism: Elephantulus edwardii; assembly: GCF_000299155.1. Classification (NCBI taxonomy): domain Eukaryota; kingdom Metazoa; phylum Chordata; class Mammalia; order Macroscelidea; family Macroscelididae; genus Elephantulus; species Elephantulus edwardii. Next base: position 5,002,553 of record NW_006399767.1, on the reverse strand, counting down.
ATTCCTCCACCTTTCCAAGCACAATGTTCTTCTCCAAGAAATAACTTCTCCCAGCAACATGCTCCAAGTATGTAAGACAAAGCTTCATCATCTTTGACTCCAAGAAGCACTCTGGTTGCATCTTCTATAAGACATATCTGTTTAGTTTTTTGGCACTCCATGAGATCTACAGCATTCTTCTCCAATACCATAGTTCAAAGGCATCAATAATTCTTCTATCATCATTAGTCATTGTCCAGCTCTCAGATGCATAGCAAGTATCTGAAAAGACTATGGCCTGAATCGTGCTCACTTTTGTCCTCAAACATCATTACTCCTCATTAATTTGAAGAGGTCCCTGAATGCAGACTTTCTCAGTGCAGTATATTTCCTGCTCTCCTGACTGCTGGTACCAAATGTTTTGACTGTGGGTGCAAGTAAGATGAAATTCATTTGCAAGAACATGAAAACAGCCCAGATATCCAGCTACAGTCAAATGGATTGATAAATGATGGTACATTCAGACAATGGAATACTATGCAGCCCACATGAGCAATGATTTTGTAAATTAATTAAGTCCCATAAGGAAAAATACTGTATAAAATCATTAGAATGAGGGAGCTCTGGTGGCCTAGTACCAAGAAGCTGCATGGCAATCCCAGAGGTATGCAGTTTGAATCCACCAGATGCTCTGAGGGAGAAAAAGAGGCAATCTCCTCTTGTACCAGTCAGATCCAATTTGATGGTATGCACACACAAAATAATACAATTTTAAAAATATCCCAAATAATTAGGATGAATAGAGGATCCAAGGGAGCAGGGGTATAAGCAGAGGGGTGAGAATGGGTTTGGAGGGGGAGGTTGATCATAAAGTCATACAATTTGATAGATGGGGGTGGAGGTGTAGGAAATGGGAAAGATTCCATGTGAAAAACAATGTATTTGAACTTTGTAAGTAAACCAATGTTGTTGTTATTATTGTGGAATTACTATGCAGATCTGAAGAATCCAGTGAAGAGGGCAGGGGAAAATGGGTGAATATGGGCAGGTCAGGGGGTTAATCATACAGTGACACAATTTGATGGGTGAGAAGGTGAAGGAAATGGGAAAGATTCAGTGTGAAAAACAATGTATTCCACCACAGCAAGATAAACGTAAACAACCCAATTGAAAAATGAGCACAGAATATGAATAGACCACCAAAGAAGACATTCAGATGGTGAAAAAACACTTGAAGAAATGTTCAAATCCCCTAGCTCTAACAGAGATGTAAATCAAAACAACTATGAGATATCATCTCACTCCAGTAAGAATAGCAAAATTTAACAGAACAGCAAACAACATATGCTGACGAGGTTGTTGAGAAACTGGAACCCTAATTCACTATTAATGACAGTATAAAATGATGCAACCATTATGGAAGCTTTCTCAAAATGTTGAAAACAGAAATACCATTTGACTCAGCAATTCCACTACTGGGAATATACCTTAAAGAAACTAAAACTACCACCCAAGCAGATATATTCACACCCATGTATATTGCAGCTTTGTTAACAAATAGCAAAGAGTTGTAAACAACCCAAGAGCCCAGCAACAAACGAATGTATAGAGAAGCTGTGGTATATTCACACAATGGAATACTATGCTGCATTGAAAAACAAGGAACTCATGAAATAGTATACAAAATGGGTGACCCTGGAAGACACTATACTGAGTGAAATAGTCACAAAAGGACAAATACTGCATGATGCCACTGTTGTAAAGTGGGACTGACATCAGAGTTCGGGGGAAGCTAGGAGGGGAAAAACAACATAAACTGCATTGAAACAGATGAGAGAGAGTACTGTTTAGGAGGAATATGTGATTAGGTATTATTGTTATGACAAGAGTCCAGAAGAAAAACTTCATAAAAGAGTCAACTTGAGATAGGATTGTGTAACAATTAGGGAACTTTTTTTTTCCTTGTCAAAGAGAAAAGCAAACTGGGGGGGAGAGGTAGGCAGGCATGAAAAGTGTGTAAAAATGAATGAATGGAAATCCAAAATAAAATAAAATTTAAAAAATAGGAAACAAAACCCCCTAAAACAATGTATTCTAACTTTGTAAATAAAGCAGTATAAAATGCTGTTGTTATGTACTGTGAAGTTGCTTGAGACTCATAGTAACCCTATATACAATAGCCCTGAAACCTGCTCTATCCTGTGCCAACTTTATTGTCTCTGACATACCTATTCTCATTAGCCCAGTCACTGTATCAATCTACCTTATCAATGATCTCCCTTTCTTTCTCTATCTCTCCACTCTTCCAAGCATGAGATCCCTCTCTAAGGACCAGCCCCTCCTTAAAACATGCACAAAATATGTCAGATGGAGCTTCAGAATCCTTGTCTCCAATGAGTAGGCTGGCTTCAACCTCTCTAGAATGAACCTGTTTGTTCCCTGGGCAGCCCATGGTATATTCAACACTCTTCTACAGCACCACAGCTCAAAGGCATCAATTCTCTTTCTATCATCTCTGGTCATTGTCCAGGTCTCTGATGCATAGCAAGCAATTGTGAAGACTATTGCCTGGATCAGATGCACCTTAGTCTCTAGACTAACATCGTTGTTCTTCAGTAGTCTGGAGAGGTCCTTGATAGCCGACTTTTCCAATGCAATTTGTCTCTTTATTCCCTGGCTGCTGGGACCAAGTGTGTTGATTGTGGAGCCAAGCAAACTAAAGCTGTTAACAAACTCAGTCTCTTCACCATCCATCATCATGCTGCCAACTAGCCCGGTAGTAAGGATCTTTGTTTTCTTGATTTTGAGCTTCAATCTATATTGAAGGTTGCAGTCCTTGATCTTCTGCAGCAAATGCTTCAGGTCCTCCTCAGTTTCAGCGAGCAAGGTTGTATCATCTCCATAATGCAGGATGTTGATGAATCTTCCTCCAATCCTGATGCCACATTCTTGCTCATACAGCCCAAATTCCTGGACAATCTGTCCTGCATATAGACTGAAGAGACATGGAGACAGAATACATCCCTGGCATACACCCTTCCCGATTTTGCACCATTTCATGTCTCCTTGCTCTGTTTTGATGACTTCCTCCTGGTCCAAGTATAGGTTTCACATAAGCACAATCAAATATTCTGTGATTCCCACACAGTCAAATGCCTTTTGCATAGTCAATGAAACACAGACATTCCTGTGGTAGTTTCTGCTTTCTGCCAAGATCCATCTAACATTAGCTATGATATCTCTAATACCACAGCCTCTTGTAAACCCAGTCTGCACAGCTAGCATATATATATATATATATATATATATTTTAAAGATGAAGTTGTTAACAGTCTCAGTCCTTTCTCTGTCCACAATAATGTTGCCTATCAGTCCAGTAGTAAGGATTTTTGGTAATGAGTTTATTGCCTGGAAGTTGTTCCTTGTTTTACAGAGTTTGCATGATTATTGTACAAGTCTTTACTCCTAGAAGATCAAACAAAGATACTCAAGGAAAAACATAAAGGGAAAAAAGTACCTGACTTAATGTTAAAGAGTCTAATTATAAAGTTGTCACTAAAGACTGAGTAGCCTAGATGATCTCTGGTGGCTAGTAGTAAGAATATGAGCTACCAAAATGAAGGGATGCTTCAAATGCACTAGCTCCTTCAAGGCAGAAAAGTGGCTGACTTCTCCCATTTGATTTACATGGAAATGAAAAACCACTGGGTAGTAAACTGTGAGGTTTTGGGTTATTTGGGATTTTTTTGTTGTTATTATTGGGGTTTGTTTTTGTTTTTGTTTTAACTCAACAACACATAACAACCTGAGTTATACATACCATAGTGATTATTTCTGCCTAGGTCATGGGGAATTACAATGATAGTTGGGTTTGAGGTTCTCTGATAGAGTTAATTTTCTCAGCCAATCATCCTCAGTGTTTAATTACTGGGCAGAAAATAAAGTGAGCACAGGCCTAAGGAAAAAAAAAATTGCTGATAGTGATAGGGTGGTATTATTAAGTTCAGAATTCTCTATATATGTATTAGTTATAAAACTATAGTTACACAATTATAGAACTAACATCAGGGTTTTTTTCAGCCTGCAAAACTAGTTACTTAGCCTCTGAATTCTTGGTTCCTTTCTTTTGTCACGTAAAGTAGTTTGATCTGTCTGGTTTACAGAAGAGGAAATGCATCTCTCCTAGATCTTTCTGAGACAGTTTCTCAGTTATGTAAATTGTATCTTAATCTGCCTGTTTACCAGGAAGGGGATGGTGCCCTTCCTGAATTACTAGTACTTAAATATGAACTGTTCTTTTCAGATGTAGAAATTCCTTTTTTACTAACAAAGTGCATTGTTAAGTGAGTCTCACCATCCTATATAGGCCCATGACCACTACCAGACAGGGAGGCCGTCTTGGAGGTGACTCACTGTCTCCCAGATCTGCGTAATGAAGTGCTTATGGATATTGCAATCTGTTTATCTCATTGGCAATTGACTACAGAAAGAACCCCTTGTGTTCAGTAACAATAGGAATCAATCATACCTAGACTCTGAGGTATAGGATATTTAAAAATATTTCTGATTATTGGGAAGTACTGTTGCTTAGTCAGAATCAGTAAAGATCTGTAAGGTCAGGTGTGAGCCTTTGGAATGAATATGAATTTTTAACCATTGTTGTAGCTGAGCTGATTTGTTTCAGTATAAGCATAGGATTCTTTAGAGGCTCAATCTTATTTTGTATAATATAACAGTGATACTGGCCACACTACAGGACTCACATGCACCAGTACAATCAATGGTATTAAAATATTTAGAGAATTGTGTGTAAAAATTATTTGGAAAAAGTGCATTCTTTAAACCTTTGTCTTTTAATAAATTATTTACCAAATATAAAATTTTATATTCTTTCAAAAATATTGCACTTTCATGAAATATTTGAATTGAAGGAAATGAATATAGTCTTGACTAGGCTGATACATGGTTATTTATATTTGAATAGCTCATTGAATTATGCAGATAAAATTGAAAATACATAGTATAAACTAACACAAACACAGAACAATCATTTTCAGCTGGCATTTTCAGTTCTATTCTTTTGGTTTCTCTTTTCTTGGTAAAGTCTTAAATAATCAGAACAGAGTCAGGTATTATTGCTCTACAAACACAAGAACCAACTGATAAACAACCAATCTGTAAATTACCAGGTTTTTTTTTTTCATTTTTCTTTCATTATACATCTGTCTACAAAACACAAAATAAATAGGGAGTCATCTGAGCAGATGCTATTTAAGTAATTTGATTCTCATGTTGTGGGAAGCCAAATATTATATGATAAACCATATGCTTAATCAGGAATTGAAAGAAATACAAATATATGATGAAATTCCTCTCGTGACAGACCACAGGAAATGAACTGATTCCTGCAAATAAGAGGCAGTTATATCTCCCTGTAGAGGGAACGTTAAAAATCTATATTTGTGAACTACTTCCTTCCTGAGCTAAGCATTAGGTTGACAATAGAGAAAAATTCTACTACATTTACAAAATAATTATCTTTATTATTTACTTCCCACGATTTCCAATAAAGACACAGAGGTGTGGCTTGTGGCTGCTTCAGTTCTTCCAGCTGTTTGCCCTCTGCTTTATGCTCTTTGTTTTTATTTCATTCTTGGCGTCCCACCTCATCTTTTATTCTTTACCCTCAGTCAACAACATCATGTCATTTTGTTCCTTTGAAACAGACACACAATGAAATAAGATTATGCTGATTTAAATGGCCAGTGATTACATTAGGAAAATATGCCAATGTCTTTCTGATTTCATATGTTTTTTAAAAAACTACAACAGTCATTAAAATATATGGAGAAATATGTTTAAAGTGCCAAAACACTCTTTCCTTCAAAATATCTGAATATTTTAACAAAATTATTATTTTCCCTCTTTTGAAATTCTTCTGTTCCATCTTAAGCAGACAGAATACTAAATTTTAATTTTCTGTCACATTTTTCATTGAAATCTCTCATTTGTGACTAAAGAAGGTGTATGAAGAAGAAAGTGCTATGTAAGAGCCCAAGATTTATATATTTTATCATTTTATGTAGCTTATCTTTAGATGACTTGGGTCTAATATTATCTTAGTTATATTATTTTGGTTTATGTCATATTGTTAAATTAGAATCAAGAAAGAGGCAACAGTTTATGTTTGGAAATGAAGCTTTCAGAACTAGAAAGGCAATATTGACATGCATAGATTGGTGCTCTGGTTATATGTTGCAGTTGTTGTTGTTATATGCCCTAGAGTCTCCTGTGATTCATAGTGGCCCTATATATAATTGCTATGAAACCTGCCCTATCCTGAGCCAGTTTCACTGACTCTGTCACATCTACCCCTATTATACCAGTTCCTGTGTCAATCCACCTCATCTGGAGTCTTCCTCTCCTGCAGTATCCCTCCGCCCTTCCAAACATGATGTCCTTCTCCAAGGACTGAACCCTCCTGGCCATGTGCCCAAACTATGTGAGATAGAGCTTCAAAATCCTTGCCTCTAAGGAGCAATGTCAAAAGTAGAGTCCAAGTTGGGTGCATGAATGACACAGAGAATAGGGACCAGAATGAGAACCACCCACTATGCTTTTAATTCTCCATGGTATTATTTCATTGACCCAGACTTCAACCTTGAAGCTCACCTAGAGAATAAGGCAATAAATACAGTCATATTTCATTAATATGATGTCTCTCCTCCATATTTCCATTCGACTAGGAAAGTTTGGGATGTAACTTTCTAAAATATCTGTCTTTACTCATTTACCTTCACTTGTACCTCCTGATCTTTTTCTTCTCATCCGTGTGTGCTAATAAAAGCTTTGGGCTACACTTTAGCGCTCCATGGACTAAAGTCTACTCTCCCAAGAAACACTAAAATTAGTGTACACTGTAGTATTTTTGAGAGCATCCTTCTCTCCTCTACTCTCTTATACATGGCACAATCTTTTCCCATGTGAGAAGGCTGAACTAGCGTATGAATCACATAGGAATAATATAAGAAGTTGAAGGGTAAGATATAGTCAATTTTCATTTCAAAGAAATAAATTATAGTACTCAAATATACTTATTTCAATAAACAATCAAATCAAAGCTGTGTTTTTGTTTGTAAATATACTTTAAAAACCCCAATTTAGAACTTTGCGGTAAAGTCAGTTGAGAAAAATAGAACTTTAGAAATGAATACTGGGTTTTGACATTGTCTGCATGGACCAAGTATATAAATTCATATGAATTTGAGAGTATAGCATAGAATGTTATATAGATGTCACATTTTTTAACCAAAAGAGTGAGCAGGATACTTGGGGATCATTTGACAAAACTCAGAAGAAAGAAAGATGTATTAAAAACAAAAGTTTATTAAGCATGAGAATAAAAGAAAGAACAAGAAGAAATTAGTAAAAACTAAGAAAATAGATAGGAGCTCATGGGGTCTTGGAGTAGACTGGAATTAACAAAACTATACAAAATTGGCAATGGCCACCTCAAATGTTCAAAATGTTCATATAGTTTCATAAATCCTTATTACTAGGGGAAGAGCTTCAAGGTAAAGTTTGTATTGCACTTGTTATGATGCTGGAGAAAAGAAACAAGCTTTGAATTTTAGGTTAAAGAATGTTAAACTGCCTCTTCACATTTTAATAACCTCTCAGGTAAGGGTTGCCTTTGACCAATTGTTTAAGAGTGCTGAGATTTTTTTCCCCCCACTATCCTCTTGTTGTGTTTGTTATGTGCTGTCAAGTCATTTGCAACTCATAGCGGTCCTATATTCAACAGCTATGAACCCTGCTCTATCTTGAGTCAACTTTATGGTATCTGACACATCTACACACATTAAAGCAGTCACTGAGTCAATCCATCTCACCCAGGATTTTTCTCTCCTGCACTGTCCTTCCACCCTTCCAAACATGATGTCCCTCTCCAAGGACTGTTTCTCCTTGCAATGTGCCCAAATTATGTCAGATGGAGTTTCAGGATCCTTGCCTCCAAGGAGCAGCCTGAATTCACCTTCTCTAGGATGAATTCACCTTCTCTAGCAGTCCATGGCATATTCAATACTCTTCTCCAGCACCACAGCTCAAAGGCATCAATTCTCCTTCTACAACCCTAGTCATTGTTGAGCTTTCTGATGCATGACAAGAAATTGTGAAGACCATGGCCTGGATCAGACACACCTTCATCTCCAGATTGATATCATTGCTCTTCAGTACTATGGAGAGGTCCCTGACAACAGATTTTACCAATGCAATTTATCTTTTGATTTCCTGACTGCTGGTCCCAGGAGTGTTGATTATGGCGGCAAGCAAATTGAAGATATTAGCAATCTCAACCCCTTCACCATCTATCATAATGCTGCCAGGTGGTCCAGTAGTAAGAATCTTTGTTTTCTTAATGTTGAACTTCAATCCATATTGAAGGCTGTAATCCTTGACCTGCTTCAGCAAATGTCTTGGGTCCTCCTCAGTTTCAGCAAGCAAGGTTGTGTCATCTGCATAGCGCAGGTTATTTATGAGTCTTCCTCTAATCCTGATACCTCATTTCTCCTCATAGTTTCCTGGATGATCTGTTCCATATATAGCTGAAAAGGTATAGAGATAGGCTGCATCCTTGGCATACACTTTTCCTGATTTTGACCCATGGGGTGTTTCCTTGCTCTGTTCTGATGACTTCTTCCTGGTCCAAGTATATGTTTCACATAAGCACAATATCAAGTGTTCTGGGATTCCCATTGTTATCAGAGTTAGGCATGGTTTTTGTTATCCATACAGTCAAATGTCTTTGCATAGTCAATGAAATACAGATAGACATTCCTCTGGAAGTCTCTGTTTTCAGCCAAGATCCATCTTACATTGGATTGAATAACATCCCTAGTGTCATGGCCTCTTCTAAATCCAGCTTACACATCTGGCAGTTCTTCGTTAATGTGCTATTCCAATAGTTTTGGATAAATTTAAGCAGAATCTTGCTTGTATGTGATAATAATGATATTGTTCAATAATTTCTGTACTCTATCAGATCACCTTTCAGAATGGGAACAAATATAGATCTCTTTCAGGTCAGTTGTCCAGGTGGTTGTTCTTCAGATTTCTTGGCACAATTTGGTAATCTTCTCCAGGGCATTGTTTGTTGAAGTATGTCAATTTGTATGCCATCATTTCCTTGAACCTGATTTCTGCCAATTCCTTCAGAGAAGCTTGAAATTCTTCCTTCTTCACCACAAATTCTTGATCATACATTGTTTCATGAAAGTCTTCTATATCAGTCAATTCTTTTTGGTACAGTGACTCTATACTCTTACATTCTTTTTAAGCTTTCTGGATCATTTAATATTCTGACCAAAGCATCCTTGAGTATTGCAACTCTATGATTACATTTGTTCTTCAGTTCTTTCAACTTAAGAAATGCCAAGCAAGTTCAGCCTTTTACATTTTCTGACTCCAGATCTTTGCACATTTCATAATATTTTGCTTTGTCTTCCCATACGGTCCTTTGAAATCTTTTATTCAGCCCCTTAACTTCTTGATTCTTAACTTCCCCTTTATGTTGACTTCTTGGCACTCTACTGCAATATTCACAGTATCTTCTGACATCCGACTTGATCTTTTCTTCCTCCTCTGCCTTTGTAATGACCTTTTGCATTTTTCCTGAATAATATTCTTGATATCCTCCTACAGCTCATCTGGTCTTCTCTCATTAGTGCCCAAGATCTCAAACCTGTTCCTGAGATGGTTTTGATGTTCATTCAGAATAGAATCAAGATCAAATTTTGGTTCCTGTGGACTTGATTTAATTTTGTTTAGCTTTAATTTGAACTTGCATCGGAGTAATTGATAGTCTATTCCACAATCTGGTATTGAGCTTCTCCAGCAATTCTTTCCACAGATTTAATTGATCTGATTTCTGTGCATACCATCAGGTGAAACCAATGTGTTTAGTCTGTTTTTATGTTTCCTTTATATGGTAATTTGCAATTCATGAATCATTGACTGTGAAGAATTCTATCATTCTATCTCCCAGCCTCTTTTCTGTCACCTAGTCCTTGTTTTCCAACTACTGATCATTCTTTCCTGTTTCCTACTTTTGCATTCTAGTCACCCACTATTATTAATGCATCTTGGTTATATTTTTGATTGATTTCTGACTGTAAAAGCTGGTAGAGGGAGGGATGGGTAAATAAAAGGGGAAAGATCCAGTGGGGAAAAAACGATGTATATGAATTTTATGAACTTTGTATGTAAACCATTTTTTTAAAAATAAAAAGTTGGTAGAAATCTTCTATTTCCTCCTCTTTGGCTCTGTTTTTTTTTTGTGCACATATTTGAATGATAATAGTATTCACTGGACCTCCTTGTATGCATATGGATATTATCCTGTCACTCACTGAAAGGTCACCTGGAAGCTAAGCAGCATTCTGAGCAGACTCACTGTTTGGAAAACATTCCAAAGCTGCAGCCAATCAGAAGAGCACACCACAGCCACTTTCTGCTTAACCCTAGGCACGAAGCTGCTCATTTAAAGAGTCATGGGTAGCTACATACATGGAAAGGGGCAGAGGGCATCTGATTAATGTCCTCTACAGGGAGCTGACCACCAAATAGAGAGAGAGCTGACCACCACAGAACAGATCAACTTACATGCCCCTCCCACATCAAACGTTTTTGGGGTTTTTTTCCCCTTTACCACTGGGCCATCTGAGTTTATTATTAGAGGGGAAAAAAATTGGGCTGTTTGAAATGCATGTTAATTAATTTACAAATTAAAATATTTGTTAATTAACATAATTTGTTTTAACATGCAAACCAATGCATGTTTCTTTTTTTTTCTTCCTTTTTTGTTACTTTTAATGAATGTTTACATAGATTTTGGATTTCCATTCATTCATTGTTGCCTTTTTCTCCAGGCCCACCCCTCCCCTCCCAGTTCGCTCTTCTCTTGAAAAGTAAAATTCTGTCATTGGTATACAACCCTCCCCCACAACCTAAGTACATTCCACTATGCAACCTTCATCTGGACTCTTGTTATAACCATAATACCCAATCATATATCACTTTTAAACTGTTCTCTTGCTCATTTGTTTCAAACCTTTTTGTAACTTTCCCTTGGGCAACTTCCCATTCCTACTGCCTCCCTCAGGCTTAGGTTTGCGGAATCCGCCAGAGCTGAGAATAAATTCTTTTTTTTTTACTTCATCTGATTCTCTTTATTTTTTTTTAAATTTTGCTTTTTTACCTCACATTTACAACATTGTATTTCAAGATGTATCTAGAAATTAACTGTAAAAGCAACCTCACCATCATAGTATATCATGATTGTCTGACTCAAAAAGTCCCATGCCAACCTATCTTATCTTGCCAGTACCTAGTATGTCAATGTTTATGCGTTCCATTTCTTCCTCAGCAATGTCCAATTTTCCTACATTCACACTTCTTACATTCCACATTCCGATCACTAGTGTCTGCTTACAACTGTTCCTCCTCCTTTGTGTTTCCATATTTGAGGGCTCAGCCTCAGTTGCTACATCTGCTAGTCTACTTTAAGTGTGCCCTTTTCTACATAGGGTTTTCAAAGGCCTGTTATTTCAGAAGTGGGTGGCTAATCCTTTTTCCTAAACTATGCAAATTTGAATGCTCAGCTTTAGAACAGTATCTGATAGAACAGCATTTCATAGGAAGGAGTAGACGAAGGATATTTACTACTTATAGAAGTAACCAATAAATTCAGTGTTGATCCCCTCCCCTTGGCACATGTGTCTTGACCCACCCCTTTCCCTAATCCATCAGCATCCATTCCACTCTCACCTACCCCATCCAACACTCCCTCCCCACTGTCCAGCCCTTGGTATGTTGACTTAAGTCTCAAACCTTCTATACTTGGGGGATGCCTAATGCCTTATGCCTCAGCTGGTCACTTATGCTGCAGCTAGTTTCTTTTGAGTTTAAGGAGTCTCTCAGTCCAAATTTTCAGTACTGGTTTTAGGGAAGGGTTTCTATCTCAGACAGTTCAGTGGAAAAGACCTTTGCCCTGAGCCTCTGCTTCAGGAATGACTTCTTGTGACTTAGTGCCTCTTCTCTACCATTTGCAGCACACTGCTGTCACACTAGGATAATTTCCCAGGACAGGGTGATGTCTCCACTAGATCTGGTATTCAAGTGTTAGTTTGGGGCCCTCAGGCCCAAAACTCGTTTTACACATGGACTGTATTTTGGCAGAATGCCATGAATTTTTGCAGGGACCTCACTTAATGACTATCATAAGGCCTCTAGGCCCCCTGCTTTAGCAAGAATCTAATTAATAGGCTCAAGCACTTTTGGCAGAAGATGATTTATCCTCTACATTTTGCCCTGACAAATTATGTCTCTTGTAAACTCTCAGACTCCTTTCTAAGGAATATATCAACAAAACAGTTTGTTGTTGTTATGTGCCATTGAGTTGCCTGTGAGTCATAGTGACCCTATGTACAACAACCATAAACCCTGCTATATCCTGTGCCAATCTTAATGTCTCTGACACACCGACCCCCATTACCCCAGTCACTGAGTCAATCCATCTCATCCAGGGTGTTTTTTTTTTTCTGGATGTCCCTCCACGATCCCAAGCAAGATCTCTCTCCAAGGAATGGTATCTCCTTGAAACATGTCCAAACTATGTCAAAGGAAGCTTCAGAATTCTTGCATCCAAGGAACAGGCCAGCTTCATCCTCTCTAGGACGAAACTTTTTGTTCTCCTAGCAGTACATGGTATATGCAATACTCTTCTCCAGCACCACACCTTAAAGTCATCAACTCTCCTTCTATCATCCCTAGACATTGTCCAACTTTCTGATGCATAGCAACTAAGTACAAAGACTATGGCCTGGATCAGGTGCACCTTAGTTTGCACACTGATGTTGGTGCTATTCAGTTCTTTGGAGAGGACTCTAACAGCCCACTTTCTCAATGCAATTTGTTTTTTTTATTTCCTTACTGCTGGTATCAAGAGTTTTGGTTGTAGAACCAAGCAAACTAAAGTTGTTAGCAACCACAATCTCTTCACCATCTATCATGATGCTGCCAATTAGTCCAGTGGTGTGAAT
>NW_006399767.1:4988129-4989374 GCF_000299155.1 Elephantulus edwardii | reverse complement strand
TTGTGGTAAAATGGCGGCCGCGGCCGAATCTTTGTTTTCTTGATGTTGAGTTTCGATCCATATTGAAGGCTGGAGTCCTTGACCTTGTGCAAAAAAAGCATTTCAGGTCATCCTCAGTTTCAGCAAGCATGGTTGTGTCATCTGCATAACACAGATTGTTGATGAGCCTTCCTCCAGGCCTAATGGCACATTTCTCCTCATACAGCCTGAATAATCTCCCGTATTATCTCCCAGATAATCTGTTCTGCATATAGATTGAAAATATATGGAGATATGTGGTGTACTCCCTTCCCAATTTTGAACCATGCAGTGTCTCTTTATTCTGTTCTGACAACTGCCTCCTGGTCCAAGTATAGGTTTCACATAAGCACAATCAAATGTTCCGGGATTCCCATCCTTCTCAGAGTCAGCCACAGTTTGTTATGATCCACACAGTCAAATGCCTTTTCATAGCCAATGAAACACAGACAGACATTCCCCTGGTACTCCCTGCTTTCAGCCAAGATCCATCTAACATTAGATATAATATCCCTAGTACCATGGCCTCTTCTAAATCCAGCCTGCATCTCCAGTCATTCTCGGATAATCTTCAGAAGAAATCTTGCTTGCATGTGATATCAATGATATTGTTTGATAATTTAGTATATAAAGAATTAAAATTTTTAGAATGTTGTTTTATTTTTAATGTCATATGGGTAAGTATCTATTTCTTTGTTCAGAAACTCTGGTGGCATGATGGTTATACACTTGGCAGCTAGTGGAAAGGTTGGCAGTTCAAATTCACCTAGGGACTCTGTAGCAGCAAGACCTAGGGATCAGCTTTCATAAATTTTACTATTTTTGGGTGATGTTGAGTCAGCTCCAATTCATAGTGACACTATACTGAAGAGAACACTGCCTGACACTGGGCCATCCTACAAATCACTGTTATGCCTAAGCCAATGTTGCAGCCACTGTGTCAACAGCCTAGAAAACACTATGAGGCATATCTATTCTATTACATGAGGTCACTGTGCATCGAAGCCCACTTGAGGACACATAGCAATAACAATAACCAAATAAGCAAGTTGACTAAGAATAAACCCAATTAATGTATATATCGGGCTTACAAAGCATTTTCTGAATAAACACACAATCCAGTATTCTTGCTCTGTTATTCATTCTTCTCTCTCTACTCCTCTTCCCCTACTTCCTTCCCTCAATTCTTTTCCTCCATTTTTAAAAAACTTATTTAAATTTATTATT
>NW_006399767.1:4948346-4986920 GCF_000299155.1 Elephantulus edwardii | reverse complement strand
AAGAAGACATTCAGATGGCTAACAAGCACATTAAGAAATTTTCAAAACCCCTAGCTCTAAGAGAGATGCAAATTAAAACATCTATGAGATACCATCTCACCCCAGTCAGAACTGCAAAATTTTCCTCCTTTTTTAAGTTCACTTTTTATCTATTCCAAGAAAAATGAGACATTTCTTCTTTTCACAGTATTCCACTTCCAATTAATTTTATCTTCATAATATGATGTTCAGATACCCTTTTTATCTTTTGTTGCAAAAATATATATAACATTATTTGCCAATTCAACATAATTAACATATTTGTCAATTATACATATTTCTTCGCCAGTATCCTTTGCCAAATTTTTCATTATCATTTGTATTCCCTTTTGGTTTTTTGTTAAGTGGCATCAAATAGAAAGTGATCCATTGCAACCTATGAACTCTGTACAAACCTGTGCCATCCTCACACTCCCTGACACACTAGATCCCATTGTGGCTGTCAATGTGTCAATTCATTGAGGGTCTTCCTCTCCTTCACTAACCCTCCACCTTTCCAAGCATGATGATCTTCTCCAAGAAATAGCCCATCCTAGTCACATTTACAAAATATTTGAGGTGAAGCTTTATTATCTTTGTCTCCAAGGGTACTCCAGTTTCACTTTCTCTAAGACATGTATGTTAATTCTTTTGACAGTTCGTGGGATGGTCAGCATTCTTCTCCAACACCACAGCTCAAAGGCATAAATTCTTCTCTGTCATCCTTATTAATTGTCCAGCTATCAGATGTATAGCAAGTGATCAGAAAAACTATGGCCTGAATCAAATGCACCTTAATCCACAAACTGACATCATTGGTTGTCAATAATTTGGAGAGATCTCTGACTGCAGACTTTCCCAGTGCAATATGTCTCTTGATTTTCTGAATGCTGATAGAGGATAAGTATGATTTGGAACCAATTTAATAGCAGTGAGTGTGAGTATGCTTGAGTTATAGCCAAGAAAGACACATACAACATGGTGTCTGCTCTTACAGAGGTCATAGTCCACACCTCTCTTCTTCCTTGTCTGCCTTTATGTGGGGAAAAAATTCAGAAAGGGTTGTTGTTCTTCATCACGACCCTATGTACAACACCCCTAAACTCTGCTCTGTCCTGTGCCAATCGCATTGTCTCCGACTCTCCCATCCCAATTACCCCAGTCACTGAATCAATCCGCCTCATAGAGGGCCTTCCTCTCCTGCACTGTCCCTCCACCCTCCCAAGCATGATGTCCCTCTCTAAGGACTGGTCTCTCCTCACAACATGTCCAAAGTATGTTAGACGGAGCCTCAGAATCCTTGCCTCCAAGGAGCCACCCGGTTTAATCCTTTCCAGGACAAATCTGTTTGTTTTCCTAGCAGTTCATGGTATTCTCAATACTCTTCTCCAGCACCACAGCTCAAAGGCATCAATTCTCCTTCTATCCTCCTTGGTTTCCAAGTTGAAAATACAAGACAACACATTCTGTTTTGGGATAAGTGAATTATTTTAAGATAGGCTCTTTGCTTAACTTTGAAAGAGGATCTCTTTACAATGACCTGCATTCATTAAATCACTAAGGAAGAAATGGGACTATTTTTAGTCTACACTGAGGAAATAATTAACTTGTTCATGTAGCCTTGAGCAAAAAAGGACAAATGTTAAGCTGCCCTGATTCTCTGGCTATTTTCTGCACCACAGTGAATGACAGGGGTAAATACAAACCCTGTGGGTGTTTAGAGGTCATCAAGAAGTTGTTACTCTCTAAAACTTCACTATTTTGTAATTTTTTTCCCATGTAAAAGTTTAAACTACTTGTATTTAATATTCAGTATTCATTAATTTCTGACTCATTTTTCTCTTTCTTTTTCATTCTTTCCTTTACTGTTAAAGTCAGTCAGTCTGTCTCTCCCTCTCTCTCCCTCTCCCTCTCTCCATCTCATTACCTAACCTGATGCACAATCTTTTACACAGACAAGATATGAGAAGTATTTAAATATGTAAATCCTAAATACCAAACCTTTCATGATAAGTTATCCAAAAGAAAACCAAACCCACTGCTATCATTAATTCCCACTGTCAGTGACCATATAAGTCAGAGTAGAACTCCCCCACCAGGAATTTTATACATGGTTATAAATATTTATGGAAGTAGACCCCACATCTCTCTTCCACAAAGTAGTTGAGAAATTTAACCACATTATCACCAGGGCCCATGACTAGACAGCATATAAATTAATGGTTAAAACTGGTTACAATGAGTAGGACAAAGAGGGTCAGGCTTCTCAATTAATGCTTTAAAGCCTCAGAAATCTAAGGAAGAATTTCTATAAGTCACAACCAACCTGATGATGTCTAAGAAAACAACAACGTTAGGAAGGCTTTTCTGAGAAAGAATGCTTGTTTTTAAGGATGAGTATGAATTATCCAGAATAGAGGAGAAAGAAGAAATCCCTGGAAGAAAATATGTGCAAAAGTGTTGTGGCAGGAGGAGGCAGTCTGCATTAGTGAGAAGAAAGGTCAGTATGTAGGAAGAAAAAACTAACAAAGATAAATGATGTCATAGAAGGGGGACAAAGGCATTGTGTTAGTCTGATGAGTTTTTAGAGTCTAGTAGACAATACAGCAGCTCTGGTAAAGAGTTGCACTGCCAACACA
Organism: Elephantulus edwardii; assembly: GCF_000299155.1. Taxonomy (NCBI): domain Eukaryota; kingdom Metazoa; phylum Chordata; class Mammalia; order Macroscelidea; family Macroscelididae; genus Elephantulus; species Elephantulus edwardii. Next base: position 4,984,263 of record NW_006399767.1, on the reverse strand, counting down.
AAGGCACACAGTTCAAATCCACCAGCTGCTCCACAAGAGAAAGATGGACAATCTCCTCCCATGTGATGTACTGCCTCTTAAAATCCACTGAAGGTTCAGATATAAGTCAGTTCTATGTCATCAGTACTTAATGACACATAGAGAATAAAGAGCTCTGGTGGTGGTGTTGTCTGTAACATCTTATACTGCTAACCAAAAGACCATATATCTCCAGCAATTTGAATATACCAGTGACTCTGCAAGTGAACTATGGCTGGTCCCTCCCATTAAAACTGTATAGCCTTGTATGGGAATCCAAAAAGGGGTTCTCCCCCCATTAAAAAGGTATAGCCTTTTATGGGACTTCAAGAGGGAAAGGGTGGATGCAGAGTGGTAAAAAAAGGTGGGGGAAATCATAGGGTCACAAAATATGGTGGGTGAAGGGTGAGGGGTAAAGCAAATGGGAAAGATCCAGTGGGGATCTGGAAAGATAAGGTAATGATGGGCATGGCTTAGTAGTGATTAATTTTATAAAAGATAATGAATGGAAATGATTGTGTGAAACACAATGTGAATGAAGGATATTGTGGAACACAATGTAGAGCAACTTTGTATACAAACCAATATATTTTTTTTTAAAATAGCCTCAGAAACCCAATGCAGGGCTGCAAGGAGTCAAAATCAACTCAGCGGAAGTGAGTACAAAAAATAATTCTGTATTTTAGCATGAAAAGTGTTATTAAGCAAGTATGTAACCTCAAGCAGAGGGTATGCATTGTCAGATTCATGTTGAGAATTCATTAGAGAAGAAGCGAAATATATACTGAGTAAACTGATTAGGAGGCAAGCAAAGAGCACACTCACTAGGAAACACTGGTAACCTAGACGGAGATGGCAGTGTTGAAGACAGAAATGGATATATCTGAGATAAATATATTTGATAAATGTGATGGAAACTGAAAGGGAGAAATACTATGTATACTTTTCAATCATAACCAAACACCCAAAGAAAATAGATAGCTGGTTCTGGGACCTTAAGACCCGAGTCTGGAAGACATCAAAGTCAATTGGCATAATGTCCTCTACAAGACAATGTTATGAATCCTACTTAAGTGAGGAGACACTGAGGTCTTAAAAGTATGTGCACAGACATCTAAGGTGTAGCATTTGGTCTCTGCTTGTCTAGAACAAGAAGAGAGAAGAAAACAAAGATTTATTGACCCAGTTTGTCCAAAAAACTAACTGTTGTTAGGTACCATCAAGTTGACTTTGACTCATTGCAACCCTATGAATATAAACCTTAACCTTGCCCTGCCCTGTGCCATCCTCGTGATCTTGAATATGCTCTAGTCCATTATTACATTTCTGTGTAAATTTCATTTCATGAAGGATCTTCTTCCTTTTTCTGACCCTCACCTTTCCCAGTACAATGCCTTTGTTCCAAGGGTTGTTCCTTCCTGACAATATGCCTAAAGTATGTGAGATTAAGTTCTACTATTCATTATGTTCCAACCTATAACAAGCAGTCTAGATGAACTTCCTCCAATGCAGGCTGATCTAATTTTATGGCAGTCCATGAGATAGTCAACTCTTCTCCAACACTGTAATGGAAAGATATTAGTCCTTCTTGTCATCTTTATTCATCATTCAACTTGCAGATACCTAAGAGGTAATTGAAAATATCATGGCTTGGATCAGCTGTGCCTAAATGTTTAAACCGACATGCTTACTCTCCAGCCCTTTGACATTTCCTCATCAGATTTCCCTAATGAGACACATCTTTTGATTTCTTAATGGCTGTTACCATAAGCATTGTGGTTTCAAGTAAAATGAAATTGTCAACAGTTTTGAACTTTTGTACATCATGATGTTGCATACTAGTACAGTGGTGAGATTTCTGTTTTCTTAATATTAAGATGTATTTCTTTTTGAAGGCTATAGTCTTTGGTTTCTGCAACAGTTTTTTCAAGTCATCTACACAATTCTGTGAGCAAGGTTATGTCATCTGCATAATGCAGGTTGTTAATGAGTCTTTCTATGATCGTCATACCGCGTTCTTCTTCGTAGAGTCCAGCTTCATAATGATTTGCTCAGCATACAGACTGAATAGGTATGGGGAATAGACTCAACACTGATGCCTACCTTTCCTGATTTTAGATCGTACAGTGTTCTCTTGTTCTGTTCAGTCATTTTTATGGCCCATGTACAGTCCTATAGGAAAGTTCTACTCTGCCTATATGGCTCACCATGAATCAACTCAATGATAACAAACAACAGTAATTCGTGGTGACTGTTAGAGTGAGAAATGAAATGTTAGCTAATAAAATTAAAATGCATGCTAAGAACTCTGAAAATGGGGGGAAGAGCTTTTATCTACTTATTAGACTGATTTATGTTCAGTACTGCTCTTTACGCTTGAAATATTGCATTGTCAGTTTTACGATGTGGAGAATGAGCCATGGTAGTAAGACTTGGGTGAGATAGTGTCACACACCTCACCAATACTGCCATGAGAATATAAATTAGATATTTTTCCTTTGCATATTTTTTGAAGTGACTTATTAGTATCCATGAAATATGCTTCATGGTAGTTAACATTCGCCAAGACTAAAATGTCAGTCTGTGCCTTGTTACCCATAGATTTGCTCCTTCCCATGGTCACACTTTTTGAACTTTATCCTCAAAAGATCAGAGAAAGAGGAAGACAGGTACTCATTCTCACAAAAAGAAATAAGTAGTTAAGTAGCAAAATCAAGGCAGAAACTATTTTGATCTGAGCCAAAACCTATCTGACTTTAAGTAAGCCATTTAAATATTTTGGGCTCTGCTTCCTCTGTAAATTAGAAGGGAAGTATGCCAATTGTGTCCATTTGTCATAGCAGTGAAATAGCAATAGTTGTGTGCCTTTTCTGGTACAGACCATGAAATAGAACAGTAGGTGTTCTCATGGATGGATATAAACTCTTTATCTGGTGAACTGCTATTGAGAGATAACTCCATGAATTTATTTATGATATAGATCAACGTGTATTATCTTCCTGCCTAAAACTAATTTATGACTGAAGGCTCATTTCAAATCACAAAATACTCTGAGCCAACTCTGTGGTATCAACAATACAAACCAATCTCCCCATCTTTGATCCCTGTCTTAATTATCTAGTGTTACTATACCATATAAATATAAGCCTAGTGGCAAGAAGTTGTGCTGCAATCCGAAAGGCATGCAGTTTGAGGTCACAAATTGCTCCACGGGAGAAGGATAAGCAATCTCCTCCCATGTGATTAACTGCCTCTGAAAACCCACTCAAGGGTCAGCTATGGGTTGGTTCTGATTCTATGGTATACAACAACAACAACATAACTTAAATATTCTCTCACAGTTTGGGGACCAGAAGTTCAAAGTCAGGGTGCCAGCTCTAAGAGAAGGCCCACTCTCTGTGTCAGTTCTGAAGGAAAATCCTTGTTTTCTTCAGCATCTGCAGGTCAGGCACTTCTTGGAGATCTCCATGTGTCCTAAAGTTCTCTGTTTTTGAGGAGATTCCTAAAGAAATGGACTGGGTCTAAAATGACACACTCCACTCCTGGTAACTCATTTTTTTGGTGGCACTGAAGTCCTCTCTCTTAGTTTATTTTCCTCCTCTTTTATCTGCTATGAGATTAAAGTGTTCAGAATCCACTCATAGAATGTTCCCTTTTGAATTAGAGCTGGAGATGTAGTGGCTTACTGGTGAGGAGATACACCACCAATTCAAAGGCATGTGGTTTGAATCTACCAGCTGCTCCAAGGAAGAAAGAAGAGCCAAATCCTCCTCTACGATTTACTGCTTCTTGCCACTAAAATATCAAGGTAGTACAGTAGGTGTCTGAGTTAATAATAAATTCTGAGAAGCATTCAATCATTTTAAGAAACTCACTTTGTTAGTTAATGTCTAGAACCTAACTCTGAAACTAATCCTCATTCATCATTTCTACCATTAAGTCAGTTCTGATTCATGACCCTCCATTGGTTTTTTTGAGGCTTTAAATTGTAATGGAAGGAATCTGCCCACCTTCATACTCAGGGCTACTGGTGTCATCAGAGGTCTTGGGCCTTTGGGTTAGCGGGACAACTTGCTATGGACTACACAATAGCTCCTTTGAGCCAGATCACCTTATAGCAAAGCTCAAACTCTTTCCACTCTTTGATCTTGAGATTGTATACAGAGATAGAGATAGATAGACAGATAGATAGATAGATAGATAGATAGATAGATAGATAGATAGATAGATAGATGATAGATAGTTAGCTATAGAGAGACATGAGATAAAGATAGAGATTAGAGATAGAGAGATGATAGAGATAGTGAAAACAAACTGATGGCTGTCAAGTTGGTTTGACCCATAGCAGCCTCCCGTCAGCTTCTGAGGCTACAAATCATTACAGGAGGATAGATTGCCCAGCTTTTTCCTGCATAGGCTGGTAGACTTGAACTGCCAACCTTTTTTTAGCAGCCTAATACTTTAAGATTGCTGTTTATATTCCATAAATTATTCACATGTATAAAAGGAATGCCATGCTGTTTTTCCAGAAACTACTGGAACAGTACATTGTCAGAGAACTACCAAAAAAATACAAGCTGAGTTAAGAAGAGCTCATGGCACTAGAGATATTATTACCAATGTCAGATGGTTCCTGGCAGAAAGTAAGGAGTACCAGAGGAATATCTATCTGTGTTTAATTGACTATGCAAAGGCATTTGACTGTGTAGACCACAAAAAATTGTGTTTAACCTTGAAGAGAATGAGAATCCCAGAACACTTGATTGTGATTATGAGAAACCTATCCATGGACCAAGAAGCAGTCCCTCAGAACAGAATAAAATCAGGAAAAGAGTATGTCTTGAATGCATCCTGTCTCCACACCTTTTCAATCTATATGCTGAACAGATATTTGGGAAGCTCAGCTTTATGAGAAAGAATGTGGCATCAAGATTAGAAGAAGATTCATCAACAACCTGTGTTATGCAGATAACACAACCTTGTCTACTGAAACAAAGGAGGACCTGAAACACTTGCTGAAGAAGGTCAAGGACTGCAGTCTTCAGTATGGATTGAAGCTCAACATCAAGAAGATAAAGATTCTCACCACTGGGCCAATTGGCAGCACCATGAAGGCTGGAGAAAAGACTGAGGTTGCTTGCTTGGCTCCACAGTCAACACTCTTAGAACCAGCAGTCAGGAAATCAAAAGACAAATTGGACTGGAAAAATCTGTTGTCAGGAACCTCTCCAGAGTACTAAGAAGCAACGATGTCAGTCTAGAAATTAAGGTTCATCCAGTCCATGGTCTTTTCAATCACTTGCTATGCATCAGAGAGCAGGATAAAACTAAGGATGATAGAAGGAGAATCAATGCCTTTGAGTTGTGGTGCTAGACAAGAATCTTAAACATGCTGTGGACTGTCAAGAAAATAAATAGGTCTGTCTGGAGAAGGTGAAAACAAGTTTTCCTTGGAGGTTAGGATTTTGAATTTTGTCTCACTTATTTCGGGCATGTGACCAGGAGAGACCAATCCTTGGAGAAGAACATCAGGCTTGGAAGGGTAGAGGAACAGCACAGGAGAGGAAAACCCCAGATGGGATAGACTGATACAATAACTGGAGTAATGAGGTATGTGTGTTGAAGTCAGTGATCCTGAATCAGGACAGGGCAGGCTTAAGAGTTGTTGTTCATAGGGTCACTGTGAGTTGCAGAAGACTCGACAGCACATAACAACAATAATGCTGTTTTTCTACTAGATGTGATCATTATTACGGCTGATGTCATCCAATTCAGTAATACTCCACCAGAGACCATTTCCTGTACTAGACCATATATATTATTTAGTGGAGTTTGTTATAAATTTTGTTGTTGTGTGTCATCAAGTCAGAACTGACCCATAACTGACCCTCTAGCAGGTTTTCAGAGGCAGTACATTGGATGGGGGACGATTGCTTATCCTTCTCCCATGGAGCAGCTGTTGAATCCCAACAACATGTCTTTGAGATTGCAGCAAATCTTTTTACCACTAGACCACCAGAGCTCAGAGCTTGGGTCCAGAATCAACACTCTTAGCACAAGCAGTCAGGAAATCAAAAGACTAATTACATTAGGAAAATTCGGTGCCAGGAACCTTTCCAGAGTACTGAAGAGCAATGATGTCAGTCTAGAGGCTAAAGAGTGTCTGATTCAGGCCATGGTCTTCTCAACTACTTGCTATGCATGGACAATGACTAAGGATGACAGAAGAAGCCTTTGGGTTGTACTGTTGGAGAAGAGTATTGAACATGCCATGAGCTGCTAAGAGAAAAAAAAAATAGGTCTATCCTTGAGAGGGTGAAACCAAGTTGTTCTTTGGGAGGCAAGGATTCTGAAGCTATGTCTGACATATTTGGGTATGTTACCAAGAGAGACCAGTCCTTGGAGAAGTACTTTGTGCTTGGAAGAGTGGACCCCAAATGAGATCAATTGAAATAGTAACTGGGATAACGGGGGCAACTGTGTCAGAGACAGTGAGATTGGCTCAGGATAGGAGAGGGTTCAAAGCTATTGTGCATATGGTTGCTATGAGTCACAGTTGACTCTACAGCACAAAACAATTATACATTTTATAAAAGAACACATTGTGATAGAGTTACCAGTTACTTAAATGTAGTATTTATAGGCTCCACTGATCTGCGGAATACAGCAGGATGTTCAAATTCACCAGCAGCTCAATGAAAGAAAGATGGACCGTCTCCTTCATGCAATTTACTGCATCTGAAAACCCAATGGAGAGTAAGCTCAAGTTCAGTGAAGTGAATGTCAGTTGAGTTTAAATAGAGTATTTCATAGGTTATATAAATATTAGCAACAAAGATTTTTTATATAATCTTTTTTAAATTAAATTACATTATTAATTACATCATTATTAGTCACTGAATGTAACCCTTTTTAAAAAACATTTTCTCCCTTTATTTTTGTTGTTGTTGTTGTTGATTGCTGTCAAGTCAAGCATTACTCATAGAGACCCTATGAACAAAATACCTGAAGCCCTTCTATAACTATCATTTCAGAGTTTCCAGAGGCATGTTGTTTAGGAAGTGGATGCCAGTCTTGCTTCTAATCAAGTCTTAAACTGGGAGCTCCATCGAACACTGTTCTCCATAGGTAATGGTTATGCTATTTGGCATCTCAGTGGCACAAGGTTCAGCATCACAGCAACCCCAGGTTTCCTCAGTACAGCAAATTGACAGAAGAGTACTGTACCACTTAGAAGAATGTCCCTTTAAAACATAATTACAACTGACTTTTAAAAACAAAGGCCCTACCCGAGGTCTTATTGACTCTAAGCAAGGTTCTTAAATAAAAAAAAAAACCAGCCAATATAGTATGTTATTTTTATGTGCCAGTTGAGTCGTCTGCAAGGTATAGTGACCCTATGTGCAGCAGCTCTGAACCCTTAATACTACTTAATTTTTAATAAGACCATTATTGTTAAAAAATAGAATGATAACTAATAAAACATGTTTGAGGATCCAAGTAGGGAAGGGGTGGGAGCAGAGTGGTGAGGATGGGTAAGGATGAAATCACAGGGTTGCACAGTTTTGTGGATAGAGACAGGGGTAAAGGAAATGAGAAAGATCTGGTGGGGAATTGAAAAGACAGAGTAATGATGGGTATAGTCCAATGGTGATTAATTTCATAAAACATAATGGAAATGACTATATGAAACACAAGGTGAACGAAGAATTGTGTAAAACAGAATCTTTACAAACTTTGTAAACAAACCAATATAAAAGTTTATTAAAAATACATAGTATATATAGTTATTTCCAAATATTGTCACAATATTGTAATTAAATATAAGAAAATTATACAGAATCAATTATAAAAATACTAGCAGCAATTAAAAAAGAAGTAATTTGAGCTCACTTATGAGACCACCTGAGTCAAAGTCCTATTGTAATTGGATGATAACACCTGTGATTGGAGTTTACAAGAAGTTTCAAAAAGTAAGTTATGAAATTTTAAGCTTTGTAGATTTACTAATAGATCAAGTGCATTGCATGTTGTATTGCTGACCAATTTAGTTGTTCAAATCCCCTTGGTACCTTCCAGGAGGAGTCTCAGAACCCAGTGGAGGGTCCCAATGAGTCAAAAATCTAGTGGAGCGCAGTGGGTATGTTTCAAGGACTTAACAAAACATTATTTTAGTTATTATAACGAACTACATGTGGTTCTTTCATAGAAATGAATACATTTCTACAAATACAAAATTGTATAGACATTCATTTTGGTGTCACCTCCATTGGCAATGTTACAATGAGGTTCGTACTATCTGTACCTCTGTGTCTTCCTTGGGACACTAATGTCTATGAGGAAAAAATATTCTAATAAAATGTGTTTCATTCTATTCCTTATCGTTATAGCTCTATAATCTTCTATGAGTAAAATCTATCCCTCTAGAAATCATTAACTAAAGCAGAAATAGTCCATGCCATTAACCAGGAGGTCAGGGTCCAGCCAACTCTGACATGCTGCGTGAACTTCAGCAGACGACTTCACCTCTGTGATAGAAATGTGTGAGAGGATTTCTGATTATTTGGTGGTTGTTTTTTCTGTTTAGATTGTGTAGAGGTGGGGTGAGAGGGAGAGTTGCATGTAATAAACGTATCTGTAGCAAAGTATTTGTAATTTCAACATTTTTTATAAGTACAGCCCAGTGAAAATACAAATTGCATTCATGATCCACAGCTTTCACTGCTGTTCATGTCCAATTTTTTCCATCTCCTTTAACAAAATCTTTTGAGTTTTGGTTTTATGACTTGGCTTTCTGTCCCTATCACCTGCTTCTCTTGTTGAATCAACTGGGAATCTTTTACAGAGTAATATGCTGGGCTGGGCTCCACTCCAAATCAATGAAATCAGAGGCTCTGGAGGAGGGCCCTTGGTAATGGTATACTGTAAAAGCTCTGCAGCTCCTGCTGTTGAGCAGCGAGTGCTGAGATTTATCAAGTGACATAAATAAATAGATGTATGATTGATGAGTTTCTTTCCAGTACTAACAATTTATAACTCTATGAAGGACCAAGTATACCTTAGACTTCTTCACTGACTGAAATATATTTCTGAATCTGGCAGTATGTTAACCAGGGAAGATGTGAAGATAAACTTTGTCAGCTTCCATGAAATCTTACACTCCAAGATAAACTTGTAAAATTAAGCTTCTGCTAGCACACAGGGTAATACAGGTAATGCATTTTTTCCACCTCCACTGTATCAGGTAGCAATCTACAGGTAATTACACTTTGAAATCTACTTTATGTACATATTCTACTGACAAGAATTAAGAAATAGATACAATCCCCTAGTTGAATCTTTGCACATCAAATTTTCTGAACTATTTTAAAATTTTCTGTTGTTGTTCTACATTTTGATCGTTGAATGTTTTATTAGCTTTATCTATTAGAATGTGAAAAGTTTAACTCAGAATTCTGGCAACATTTAAAGGTGATCTGATCTAATTCTAAAAATGTATAAACAAATCATTAAAGAACAAATTGGTTATTTGCCCAAGGTATATGATTCATTAGAAAAAATGCTCAAGTGTTGTGAAGTCAGACCATGTAACGGTGGCGGTGCTTCACCCAACAGAATTTTGAAGTAAATAATATAGTTTTTTGCCTAATTGTTTTAAGATAGGGAATGCTGAGTTTTTTCTTTTTTATTACAACCATGAATCTCCTACTGTGATTATAATAATATCATTCACTATCAAAAGGAATTCTTTGTCAGATATTTGTTTCTAACTTAGATAATTCTGCCTCTTGCATTTCTAATAGAACAAAATTTCAAATTCCTGCATCAGTTTTCTTTAGTATTCATTTGTTTTATCTCACTAAATTTGTAATAAAAATTCTATTTTTTATTTAGATATATACTGAAAAGCTACTAAATATTTTTATAACCACTAAAATAAAGGTTATAATTTTGTATTGCCTTTTCCCCCCTTTTTGATGTTTTGAGTTTTATAGGCATCCTCTTACTGAAGACTGTTATCATCTCCTCATTGTTGTTAAGTCAGAACCAACTCACAGCTGACCCTATTGATCCAGTAGATTTTTCAAAGGCTGGTACACTAGTGGCAAGAAGCTGCATTGCAATCCTGAAAGTATGTGTTCAAACACACCAGTTTGCTCCACAGCAGAAGAATGAACAATCTCCTCTTATGAGAATAACTGCCTCTGAAAACTCACTGGAGGATCAGTTATGGGTCAGTTGTTACTCCACAGTACATAAAAACAACATAAATTTCATAGCGGAAAATGGTCCAGCTTTTTTCTGTGCGGCACCTAGTAGCTTTGAAACACCTGCCTTTTGGTTAACAGTACAGTTTCCTACCCACTAGACCACCAGAGTTCCTGATATGATGAACTACCAAAAGAACAATCTATCTGGAAGGAAGTGCAACCACAATCCGCCTTTAGAGGCAGGTATGTTAAAACATCATCTCACTTTCTTTGTCATATTTTCATGAAGAACCAGTCTTTCAAGAGAGACATCATACTGAAAAAGATGGGTAGTCAGCAAAAGAGAGAAAGACCCTCAAAGAGATGGACTAAAGCAATGATTATCACATGGGCTTAAGTTGAACAGATATGATGGTGCAGGGTAGGGCAAGAGCCAACCTATTTTTCATAGATATCTACCAGCAACAGCAAGGTGGAGAAAGACAGGGCTTTACTGAATTTTCCATTTGTCTTTTCCTTCAGATTGCAGAACTTGGTTTTATACCTGAAACATCTAATAATGTAATACTTTTTTCTACTGTTCTTAATTCATATTGTGTTTTATGCAGTCATTCCCATGTATTATATTTTATAAAATCAATCCCTATTAGATCTTGCCCTTCATTACACAATCTTTTCAGGTCGCCATTAGATCCTTCCCATTTCCTTCACTCCCTGCTTCCACCCACCATACTGTGTAACTCTGTGGTTTTACCTCTACTCATTCTCACCACTCTTCTCCCACTTCTACCCCTCTTAGGTCCCAATACATGTTTTACTAGTTATCCTTATATTTTTTACAAATATGGTCTTATGCAGTATTTGTCCTTGTGAGACTGGGTTAGTTAGTTCACTCTCCAGTCTCTCCCAAGTTATGCAGTATTTTTCACAATCACTGCTCCTGAGTACTGAATAGTATTCCATTGTGTGAATGTTCCAAAATTTCCCAGTCCACTACATTGTAGTTGTTTATTTGGGCTATTTTCACGTTCTTGTGATGGTAAATAACACTGATATAAACATTGGTATAAAAATCTCTGTGTCTCAGTTCTATTTTCCTCAGGGTATATTCCTAGTAGCAGAATAGCTGGGTCAGACGGAGTCTCTATATTCTATATTCAACTTTCTGAGGAAATGTCAAACTATCTTCCTGAGTCAGTGTACCATTTACAATCCCAACAACAGTGTATGAGAATGTCCACCTCTCCACATTCTCTCCAATATTTATTGCTTGCTGCCCTGCTCAATTTTGCCACTGCTACTGGGGTAGGATAGTATCTCATTGAGGTTTTAATTTTCATCTCTCTTATTGCCAGTGATATGGGGGGGGGGAACACTTCCTGAGACATTCTATAAAGCAAGTATAATGCTTAATATCAAAACCAAGCAAAGATATTCCTAAGAAAGATAACAATAGACCATTCTCTCTCATGAACACAGATACAAAAATCCTTAACAAAATTCTAATCAATAGAATCCAAAAGCATGTAAGAAAAAAAGAATCTATCATGGCCAAGTGAGAGTCATAGCAGGTATGCAAGGATGGTTCAATATAAGAAAAATAATCAGTGCAATTGACCACATTAACAAAGCAAATAAGAACCATATGATCCTAGTAACCGATGAAGAAAAGGCATTTAACAAAATCCAACATCCTTTTCTGATTAAGACACTCAACAAAATTGGAATACAAGGTAATTTCCTCAACATAGTGAGAAGTATATATGCAAAACCTAGAGCCAATATAATTTCCAAAAGCATTTTCCTTGCAAACAGGGACCAGACCAGAAAAAGATACCCACTTCTATTCAATATTGTATTTGAAGGACTTGCTAGGTCAAGAGTAACTTAATTCTTAACACCAATTTACACTGATCTCAGAGTCTCCTGTGATATCCATTTTGTTCTTTTGTTTCTCACTTTGTTAGCAAAGGTCTTTGAAATAACATTTTGCTTTTTTCATGGATTATCACACAACTCATCTAATTTTTAATCATTAGTTTTAGAAAGCCAATGTAGGGTCAGCTATGAGCTGGTTTGGACTTGAAGATAATGAGAGAGAAGTATTAAGTATATCTTGTTAACAACCCTTCACAGTATCAGTTCACACTAATGTATGTATAAATTTGCTCTTTTGGGGGGAGGGGAGAGGCAGATAAAGGCTTTTTTTCACAGGCTTGCAAATGATCAGGCCATCTTTCAGAGGACACTTTTCTTTCTATTCAGGGTTGCTCAGTGCTGAAAGGAAGCTAAATTTGTATACCAAAGAAAAGAGCAAACTGGGGGTGGGTGGTGGAGTGAGTGGGGAGAAAAGTGCAATAATGAATGAATGAATGGAAATCCAAAATCTCTGTAAATGTTCACTGAAATTAATTTTTAAAAAAAGTAGTTGTTTAGAAAATTCTCTGTAAGGAGAATCACATCACAAAAATAAAGTTAAATAGACCCATGCAGGGAGTAAGTCTGCAGGCCTCTCCCAGGCAGCGCTAAGCAGAGGGCAGGAAGCTACACTTGCCCCAGACTGGATAGAGACCAAGTAGGGTGTGAACTGTCCCTCCCTACCAGCAGTGAGTAGAGGGTCAGAAGTCACTCCCCTACCAGCCTCTGGCTAGGTGCTCGCTTCCTGTGATCCTAGAAGCAATTGGAAAGTGCCCAAAGCCTGTCTGATCAACAGTGACCAGAGGGCTAGTAAGCCCCAACTTCACTGACTTCCACAAAAGGTACTTGCATTCCTCACCTTCAGGAGTAAGGAGAGAACCTGGAGGCTACACTATCAACCCACAGCCAAGTAGGGGACTCATGCCCTATATTTCCTGAACAGGAACACCATAATGTCACAGAAGAAATAGACAACTTCAAAATCTACAAGAAACCAAAGCAAGATGATGCCTAAAAAAAGCATTCTTTAAAAAAAAAAAAAAAGAAAGAAAGAAAAGAAAAGCTAGTGAAAAATGAAAAGTAATCTATGAAGGAAAACAAATAAGATCCAATAGTCTCCCCTCTATGGATCACCTGGAAGAGGAAAGAATAATAGAATTTCCTGTCACAGAGTTAAAAAGAACAATAATCAAGTATTTTCTTGGATATCAGGAGATATACTGCACTGGGAAAGTCTATAGTCAGGGACTTCTCCAAATTATTAAGGAACAATTGTATCAGTTTAAGGACTAAGGTGCTCCTGATTTGGGCCACGGAATTTTTTTATCACTTGTTATGCATTTAAGACCTGGACAATGAATAAGGATGACAGAAGAATTAATGCCTTTGAGCTATGGTGTTGGAGAAGAGTATTGAATATACCATGGACTCATAGCAATCCTTTGTACAAAAGGTCTGAACCATGCTCTATCTATTCTTGCCAACTTTATTGTTTCTGACAAACCTACCTTCAGTACCTCAGTCACTGAAAAATCCATCTCTTCAAGGGTGCTCCTCCAGTGTGCCATCCCTCCTCCACCCTTACAAGCATGATGTCTCCCTCCAAGGACTGGTTCCTCCTTGCAACATGTCCAAAAGTGTGTCAGATGAAGCTTCAGAATCCTTTCCTTCAAGGAACAGCCTGGCTTTACCCTCTCTAGAGTGAACTTGTTTGTTCTCCTGGCAGTCCATGGTATATTCAATACTCTTCTCCAGCACCACAGTTCAAAGGCATCAATTCTCTTTCCATCCTTCCCAGTCATTGTCCAGATTTCTGATGCATAGCAAGTAATTGCAAAGACCATGGCCTTTATCAGGAACACGTTAGTCTCCAGACTGACATTGTTGTTCTTCAGTGCTCTGGAGAGGTCCCTGACAGCAGACTTTTCCCAATGTAAATTGTCTTTTAATTTTCTGGCAGCTGGTACCAACAGAGTTGATGTGGAGGCAAGTAAACTGAAACTGTTAACAATCTCAATCTCTTCACCATCTATCACAATGCTGCTAAATGGACCAGAGGTTAAGAATCTTTGTTTTGTTGATGTTAAGTACGCAGCAACAATACCTTATATAAAGTCCTAGGGGATACCAGTCGACTTATGTATATTTACATTATGACCTTATAAATGTTGCTAGGATTAGAGTTACCCTATAATAAAAAATGTGGAAACAATCAACTTGAATTCACTATTACTCACTTGAGATATTAGTCCTATACATTGTTCATCAACATGATCAGATCTTCTGGGCAAGGATTTCTTCTGCTGGAAAGGGAGAGTGAGTAAGATCATCGTGCACAGTTGTGTACAAATTTAGGCACATTTTAGGAAAATCTGTACAATTTCAGAAACAGAGAAGGGTAGAGAGTATTATGTGAGGAAGAAAATAAGATGATCTAGAAGAGAGGTATAAAGTAGGGGAAATATGAAATATTGTTGTTGTTGTTTTTATGGATTGTAGTTGAAGCTTCTTGCCACTAGGCCACCACAGCTCCATGAAATAATATTACTAGAATTTAAATAATCAACAAGTTGACCAGTTATATCCAAACATCATGGAGGTCTGGTCCTGTAGAGCCCAGGAAGTTGCATTGCTAATTCAAAGACATTACTCTCTGGCAACCCAAATTCTTCAGCAACTCCAAGGGAGAAACATGAGAAATGGCCTTTGATGCAATTTATAGCCTCCAAGAACCTATAAACTGTCAACTATGAGTTGGTTCCAAGTCAACAATAATGAGTGAGTGATGCCTTAATGCTGGACTGAAAATGTAAATGTGCATTGAAAAAGATGTGAATGACTTATCAAAGAAGGTAAAGATGTTCAAAATTATGAATGCATGCACATCTCAAACTTTGTCCATAGAGTGAATGAATGGTAGTTGACACAATACCACCTAACAAGAAGTATTTCTTTATGATCAGTAGCTGTTTCATGACTCCAGTTGTTCGGGAAGGAGAAATCCAAGTGTCAAATGCTCTGACGCCCGTGGTCCAGTAAATTCCAGCAAAAGGTTGCAACAAACAAATCTTTTTGAATATTGAGAAGCAGCTTTCTGTTTTCTGACAGCCCTGTGTCAAGAGATAATTCATAGCTTATTTACCTTACGCTATGAGACAGTTACAGATGTATCACACCTCTTCTCAATTGCTTAGTTATAAGTTTTTATTACCTTCCCTAGCAGCTGGGACAATATCTCACTATTTGAGATAGAGAGATATGTTGGTGGTTAAATGGCTTAATATACAATCTGTCACTTCTTGTGCTTCATTAAACCTTAGCACGTTTATGAGGGGTAAGTAGTAAAAGCCCTTAACTTATTTGACAAGCTTATTAGAGTTGAGGAAAGATCAATTTCAGAGAACTTCAGATTTTCTTTCTAATTTATATGTATAACAGAGTAAAGCTGATAAAAATGGAGCCAATAAGGGAAGCAAGTTATGCTCATAAACATATAGCACATTAACTCATTGCTTTCAGTTTTGACTCAAAGCAAACTTATGTGTTTCAAAGAAGACCTGCTCCCTCTCATTTTCTTGGCCCTTGTACCACAATGGTTAAGCACTTTAGTACAAACCAAAACACTGGCATTTTAAACTCATCCAGTCTGGGTAAAGATCTGATGATATGTTTCTGGAAAGCTTACTGCCAAGGAAACCCTATGAGGCAGTTATACAGTGTCACATGTAATAGTTAACTGAAAATTGATTCCATGCCATCAAACATTTATGAAAGTAGATCACCATGTTTTTCTTCCATAGCACCACTGAGTGGATTCAGTCCTCTATTAGTTCAGCAAAGGGGGCAAAAAAGAGTAACTCATTGTCATTGATTCAGAATCAACTCATAGCTGACCTTCCAGCAAATTTTCCGAGGCTGTAAATTGCACAGAAGGAGAAGGCCCATCTTTCCCGTGTGGAATGTCTGGTAGATTTGAACTATGTCCCTTATAGTTGAAGGGGAGCTGCTTACCCATTAGGCTACCAGAGCTCCCTCTTAGACTAGAAATCTAGTGAAAATCATGTGTTCCTCTCAGGGACATACGTAAACACACAAATATTATATACACTCATATAAAGAATGTAAAGTTAGAGTGAGGAAACCATTGAGATTTTACCTTAGAAGTAGTCACAGGCTCCAAATTTCTCAATTCCCAGCTATGTCATTTGTTAACTGTGTGACATGGAGGAGGATACCGGTGAAATTTATGTGTTATCAAGTCAGAACCAACTCGTGGCTGAGCCTCCAGCAGGTTTTTAGAGGCAATCAGACTTAGGAGAAAATACTGCCCAGTTTTTCTCTCCATAGAGCAGCTAATGGATTCAAATTGAAGATATTTCAGTTATCAGCATAACCTCTTACCTACTAGACCACCAAAGCTGAAGATCTGTGTATCTCAAATTCTTTCTCTACAAAATAGTACTTAACTCTCAATATTGCTGTGAGGATTATAATCACCAAATATATCTTTAGAAAATTAATGGCATTTAAAAAGTAGTAAAAAATTTTACATGGGAATAAACATTTTTACACCAGGGTGCTCTGATGGCATGGTAGTAAGCTTCATTGTAATCGTGAAGGCAAGTGGTTCAAAACCACCAGAGGCTCAGTGGAAGAAAGATAGGCAATCTCTTCCCATATGATTAACTCCAATTCTAAAATCCTGGATAGTCAACTATGGGTTGGTTCCAACTCAACAGTAAACAACAATATAAAAAAAATGGGTTTAAGTATAAAAGTAGGTCTTCAAATAATTTTATTATTGTCCTGTGTCTATTGAATTGGAGAAGCACATGTTTATTTGCAGTACCTTCAGAGTTACATTGGTATTTCTTTGTGGTGGGAAGAATGGGCACAAGAGAGAGAACTGAGCTTGCTAACACAGTGAGAAATTAGAGAATCCTGAACTGTTTGTTCACAGGATCATCAGCACTTAATTATAAACTCTGTCCACTAGATTGAGGTTTTACATGTGCACAGGTAAGATTTATGAGATTTCCATTATTATCAATATTAGCCATAATTTGTCTTTCAATATTTAGTGAAACATAGGCATTCTTCTGCAAACCCTATAGCTACATCAAGATGTTTTTGTCCGAAAAGAGCAAGAGAACATTACATGGTTTAAAATCATGGAAAAAATGTACATTGGGGCTGTAGTCTCTCTCCATACTTATTCAATCTGTATGCTAAGCAAATCATTCTAAAACTTGGACTCTATGAAAAAAGCAGGTGGCATTTGAATTAGAAGATGATTTGTCAACAATCTATGTAACACAGAAAACACAACTTTGCTGAAAGGTTGAAGGACTTGAAGCGTTTACTGCAGAAAATCAGACTGCAGCCTTCAATATGCATTACATCTCAAAATCAAGAAAAGAAAAATTTTCACCACTGGACAACAGGCAGCTTAAGATAGATGGAGAAAAGATTAAAACTGTCAACAACATCTTTTTTGGATTCACAATCAACATCCTTGATACTAGCATGTGGGAGACCAAAAGACACATTGCACTGTGCAAGTTTGCAGTTAGGGACCTCTCCATATTACTGAGGAGTAATGATGTCTGTTTGAGGACTAATGTGCACCTGATTTAGGCCATGGTTTTTTCAACTACTTGCTATGCATCTGAGAGCTGGACGTAAGGATGACTGAAGAACTGATGCCTTTAAATTGTGGTGTTGGAGAGAGGAGTGGTGACTATCCCATTGACTGTCAAAAGAATAATAGCTGTGTGTTGGCAGGTGTGCAGAGTGTTCCCTGGAGGTAAAGATGACAAGACTCCATCTAACATATTTGGGGTATGTTGTTAGGAGATGCTTTCCTTAGAGTGAGACATCATGCTTGAAAAAGTGGAGAACTGGCGAAAGAGAGGAAGACCCTCAACAAGAGAGAGTGACACAATGACAATAGCAATGAGCTTGAACATGTCAGATAGGGTGAGGACGGCACAGGGAAGGACACAATTCAGATCTGTTGTTCATAAGGTCACTATGAGTTTTATTAGACTCAATGGCATCTAACAACAACTCTAGCCTCTCCATTCCTAGAAAACACTGATGGTGTAAAGTCAAAAGAAAACAGAATTTCCCCTTTGTCTTGTGTTCTTTATAACCCAGACTTCCTCATAAATAAATTAATTCATCTGCAATAGCTTTCCCAGTGAAATAAAAATATAGAAACATTACTGTGTGAGTACTTCTTTCCTGTTTTCTTTTGCCAAAATATAAATTTTGGTGATTAATACAAAAATTACTGAAATAGTGAAATGAGACCACATTATACTGGTAAAAATATTTCTCTACCATTAGCAAAACTCATGATAAACCCAAAACAAATCCACTGCCCTCGACTCAACTTCACTTGATAGTAATTTTAAATCTGCTCTCAACCAGTACATCACAGAGTGTCAAATTAAAGAAAGTTGAAGAAATGATAGTCTCTCAATAGGTCTATGATGGGTCTAAACTAAGCTACTTGGAACATGAAGGAAAACTACAAAACCACTAATCATACACAATACTTCCTGCACGATTTGTAGCAGTTATGGAGTCTCTGCTGGATCTCCTTATGTTGCTATCGTTTTTCACCCAGTGTGTGGTCAGAGCATCACTTGAAGTATAAAATTCTTCACTATGTTAATTGTAGAGCATGTGACATGGATAACAATGACAAGGGAAAAAAGGATCATAGGAGCATTGCAAAACACCAGTTGACAGGACAATGTTGATTAGCAAAGAATAGATCTTGAGAGTAAACAGTTCATTTCTATTGTTATAGAAGATGATCTGTTTTGTTTTGTTTTTATAAAAGTGGATTTAAATTGAGGAGTCCAGCTCCAGGCCAAAATTTTCTGTGCAGTCTTTCATGCATGACCATAGGCCATTACGAGGCTTTATGTGGCAAATCTGGGAGGAAGCCGCCCTCTGGACATTACAGGCAGTGCAGTTTTCTGAAAGGAGGCAGGGACAGCACGCTCATGTGCCTATCAGGAGGCCAGCTCAGCTACCTTCACTCAACGTCTCCTTCCTTATAGTGCCTCAAATGACATACTTTCCAGACATTACAGCTAAAGCTTTTTCATATGGGGCCATGGACCACGCAGATCAGCACCTTCCCTCTCCTAGTCATGCCTTTCTCACCCACCACTCTCATTCTAAAAGGCCGGTAAGAGACCTTGACCCTGACACAAATCTCCCCTCCTTAACTGTATCCTTGAGTCCAGAGCCATTCCTCTGGGGAAAATGGAACACTAGGGAAATGATACTTGTTTTTGTCCCTTATTTGTTCTGTTAAAAGAAGCGAATAGAAAAATCACTCTCCTTTCAGCTTATTATTCTAACTGGTCATCTTGACACCTAATTATTTGATTTTAAAAAGTAGCATGATTTTTATTCATCTACTTTTGAAAATCCATGTTTTATCTATAAAATCATGCTTTAATCTCTTACTCATTTCTATTTCCTACTTATTTTTTTTTAAGGACTAGATTATTTTAGGGAACTCTGGTGGCCTAGTGGAAAGAAGGTGAGCTGTAATCCCAAAGGCATGTGGTTCAAGGCTACCAGCTACTCCAAGGGAAAAGGATGGACAATCTCCTTCTATGTTATTAATTGACTCTGAAAACCTGCTGGAGGGTCAGCTATGGGTCAGTTCTGACTATACAGTACACAACAACAGATTATTTTATGACATACAACCTTCAACACTTCTTCAAATGCCCCTGGTCTCAACAGCCTCCTCAACACATCATATGTTTCATTCTGAAGTCTTCTCAGTCCCCTTTCAGGAGCCAGCAAGTCACTTGCCCTGGGAAAGCCAAACTTGGACCTCTGGATGCCTTTGTTTGCATAAACAGATAAACCTATTTATTTTGGCTTTCCATTCTGTTTTAACATCTAGATAAAACACTGTAGACACAGCAGGAGTGGCATCCACTTTCAAAATAACATGCCTCCAGAAAACTTTGTGAATTTTATAAATGTCAATAGTTGTAGAGAGGCTTCAGGCCTTTTTTTTATAGAGTCACTATGAGTCGTGTTCGACTTGAAGGCAATCAACAACCACCACAAAAAAGTATTACCTACCCAATGATACTCCATGCCTTGGGTGCAAGAAAGTGAAAAGCCAAGATAACCAGCCTTGCACAGTGAAAACCCACTCAGTGGGGGAATGGAGTGGAGCCCAACTCACAGCGACCCTCCAGCAGTTTCCAAGGCTGTTAAACCCTAACAGAAGATGACGGCTAATATTTCACCCATTTGAATCTATTTGTAGATTCAAAAACTACTCGTTTTCATCCCCAGCCGGCAAGTGAGGAACCAAGAGGACATCTCCTTAGATAGGGTTTTATAATGGTCTTTATTATATATGGGTAAGCCTCTGGACTAGGGAAGTTATATACTTTTATTAATGCTTCAAGGACTAGCATGCATATTAATTGTGGAGCGTGGTGGATGTATAAAAAATGGTGATAACATATCTTAAATGCCTCATGAAGTTAAGAATAAGTGAGTCACTTCCTGTGCTTGCATCTTGGGCCAAAACTGGTTAGGATTGGTTTCAGTGGGTACTGGGTAGGTGCTGGGCTGAGATTTCATGAGTAGTTTGTAAAAGAAAATCTGCAACTGAAAGATAATTTACAACAGGTCAGGGCACATGCCCTTAAAGGCCAGTGTCTTTTATAAGAATATTTGAAATCTTGAGTTTCAATAAAAGGAATATGCATTCCATAATGTAAAGGCATTCACTTTCACAGAGTGTTGAAAAGCAAAACACCAACAGAAATCTGGGAAAATTGATTACCTTCCCACCTCCCACAGACTTTTAAAATCGTAGTCTGTAGCCACTGGCAAAGCATCAGCACCACACCTGTGTGCAGTGACCTCCATACCAGGTACCACCATATGGAAGCCAATGTGGGCACACAATTTTATTGCATTATCTATACAACTGTCTCCTTTCCCCTTACCTATGTTGTCTTGGGCTTCATCTTCCAAATTGGCACATTAGTGCAATTTTCTTGCCTCTGGCTCTCTTTTCTACTGACAAAGACAATTCTATTTTTCTTGCCTTTTGAGATGGGAAATCGGATCTAATCTTTTAATCATACTGAATAGAATTGCTACTATTTGGGATTAAAGATGATGAATTTCTGCATTTTTCCTAAAGTCAGCAGAAATATTATGAGTGACATAAACAATTTGATAGGAACGAGGGGAGGTGGAAATGAAGTCATTAATGTCTTTTCCTTACCAGCAGAGCACAACATCTATTTATAAACAATGTTAGGAGTTAAGAAGTATACCACTGGCTTAGTAAATTTTAAGCTTTTTCTTTCCTAAGAAGAAGAAGATGGCCAAGGGGTCAGGAGAAGGTGATGTCCCAGATCAGGATAATTGCTGGGGGTAGAATGAGCACAGAGCAAGCAGAGATAGAGGGTCTGATTCTTGACAGCAGTAGACACATTTTTAACAAAAAGTTAATAAATCCAGTTTACTGAGTCTGCAAGACTTCAGGGTCATAAACCGGGAGTTGGTTTGCTTGTTTGTTTATTTCTGTTTGCCTCTGGTTTCTTTCCTGAGAAAAGATTATATTGGAATTTATAATCTACTTTATTCCTCCTGTTTTGCTTCTTGAGAGAGAGGTAAGAGATTAGGTACATGATTATTTACTCCTTACCCTACTTCTTCTTACACACATGTACACACCACCCCCAAAATTCTACCAAAACATTTTTGCTTGAGGCACTTCTGATGCATGAGAACCCTGTGTATTTCAGAATAGAACTGCCTTCCCTGGGGTTTTTATTGTTATGACCTTGTGGAAGCAGGTCACCCGATCTTTCTTGCAAGACACCTTTGGGTGGTTCCAAACCACCAACCTCTCCAGTAGTATTGCAGTACTTAACTATTAGTAGCATCCAAGTCTCCCTGTCATGACAGAAAAAAAAACAAAGAAAAAAGATGTTGCTTTGCCATCAGATCTATTCAGATTCATAGTGATCCTTTCCTTACAGAATCCTAACAGATCCTTTCCTTTATTATTGCAACCCAACAAATGCCCTTGTCAGAATGTCTCAAATAGTTTATGCAAAGTGAAATAATTAAATATATGTTGGCCATTAAGTATCCTTTCAAAGTTAATATAAACTTTAATGACTCTTCTAGGAAAGGCCTCTTAGATTTTCAGGTCCGCTATTGTTCTTTATTGATCAAAAAGGCTGTGCCTCTCTGAATGAGAAATGTGTTCCATCTTCCTTCCCCCTGTCTCCCTCTTCCTAGCATGATTTGACTGCTCAGCTCAGCTACTGCCTGTGACAGAATCAGAGGCACCAGCTGCCACTGTGAGCAATTAGGGTCCCTAGCAGCCGCTCGGCATAGAGGAGGAGGCAATCAGTTGACACAGGATGCGGCAATCAAGTAAATGTGCTTTTCTAATTCTGTGTGGAATGTTTAGCACAAAAGATTATTTCATGGTTCCAGATTGACTAACAAAACTACAATCATATAAATAGGATATGAAACTGCACAGTGTTTACCCACCAATTACATTGCCATCCAGTCAAATTCCTTCATGGTGATCAGAGTAGAACTGCCCTATATGGTTTTCAAGGCTGCAAATTTTTGTGGAAGCAGGTTGCCACACCTTATTTCAAGGAGTGGCTTGTGGGTTCAAACCACAGATCTTCCTAAGCAGCCAAAACTTAGGCAACCAATAATAAATAGAAAACTAATGACTAAGGATGACAGAGGAGAGTTGGTGCCTTTGAGCTGTAGTGCTGGAGAAGAGTATTGAATATACCATGGCCTGCTAGGAGAACAAAGAAGTTCATCCTAGAGAGGGTGAAGCCATGCTGCTACTTGGAGGCAATGATTCTGAAACCTCATCTGACATACTGTGGATCAGGCCGGATCAGTCTTTGGAGAGGGGCATCATGCTTGGGAGGGTGGAGGGACAGTGCAGGAGAGGAAGACCCTTGATGAGATGGATTGATTCAGTCACTGGGGTAATGGGGATAGGCGTGCAGGAGACAATTAGATTGGCAAGGTATCAATAGAGCAAGGTTTAGGTCTGTTGTACATAGAGTTACTATGAGTCGCGGGCGGGAGAAGATGGACAGTCTCCTCTTGTGAAACTTATAACTTCAGGGTCAGCTATGTGTTAGTTCCAACTCAACAGCAATGAGTTTGAGTTCTGGACCTTTGACACTTCCCCAAGAAAAAGTAAAACTTATGTTCTTTCCTATACTATTTTAAAAGAAAGAGGTTTTTCTCTAAGTCTATCAGAAAAAACACAACAATCTTTCTTACAAAAAACCTAAGCCCTTTGTTGAGGCTAGCCTGTCAATCTCACATCTACAATCTACACTTGACATTTACTGCACTTTAAGCCTTGAAATTTTTACTTCTTTTCAGTCATGACCCAAAATGGGTGTCAAGCTATCTTCAGAATCATAGCAAGAACAGGTCAGGTATTCCAGGGCATAACTGCCAGACCCCAGGCCTGAATGTCAAGGCAAAGAAAAAGCTATAGAAACTCACACAGCACACTCCAGTTTCTAACCCCTTCTTCTCTTACAGTCTCCAAGATCAGATTCTCTGCCTCCTATATTCTACTTGTGGTTGTTGTTGTTGTTGTTGTGTTTTGTACTGTTAAATCAGAACCGATCCACAGTTGACCCTCTGGTGGGTTTTCAGAGGCAGTTAATCACACAGGAGGAGACTGCCCATCCTTCTCCCTTGGAGCATTTGGTTGATTCGAACAGCCTATCTTTGGGATTGCAGTGCAGCTTCTTGCCACTGGACCACCAGTGCTTTCTGTATACTAGTATATAATAAAATTTCTGTGTTTTCCACTCTAACTTATATCCAAAATGCATGTTTCTGGTGTCAGGCAGCAGAACTGTGTTTTTTCTGATAACAGCCTTAACCACCATGACACCAGGACTCTTTCAATTCCATTCTCCATCAACTAATTCCCCTCGAGTTAGAACTAACTCATAGCTGACCCTCCAGAGGGCATTCCAGGTCCTGGGAGAAGGACATCATGCTTTGAAGGGTAGAGGGACAGTGTAGGACAGGAAGACTCCAGATAAAGTGGATTGATACAGTGACTGGGCCAATGGGGGGTAGGTGTGTCAGAGACAATGAGACTGACTCAGGACAGAGCAGGCTTCAGAGCTGCTGTCTATAAGGTCCATATGAGTTGCTGGCAACTTGACAGCACTTAACAACATACCACATGGGAGGCGCCTGTCCATCTTCCTTCCACAGTGTGCCTGGTGGATTTAAACTGCCAGAGAAATGTCACCTTTGCATTAGCAGCGTAACTCCCTATAGGAGCCAGCAAATATGTATCCCATGCCAAAACTTCTACCAAGACACAATCCTTGTAAACAAATATCTCCTATTAAGTTTCTTGGCCTTTTCACACGGTCCTATAAAAGTCAAACTAAATCTTCCTCCCAACTCCCTGCAAAATGTGTTTCCAATTCTGTGGTCCCCTATAACTTTGCGAATTCCACTGCCATTAAAGCTGTAAAAATCACTGCCCTCTTTGTTATTGTTGTCAGTTTTGTTGAGTCAATTCTCATCCTTGGTGATCTTGATCCCTTAGAGGGTAAAACTTCTCTATAGGAACTTTCAGGCTGTGACCTTTTGCTCTGCCTGCTTCCTGAAGTGCCTCTGGGCGGTGTAACCTTTGCAGCTTTCAGCTCATAGTTGAGCACTTAATCGTTTACATCACCCAGTGACTCCAATATAGATTTAAATGTTCTACTTCCCTCTTTTTACATTGCTACTCACTAACGCATTGCCACTGGGTCAAAACTGACTCAAAGCTGGCCTTTGTGTTACTGAAGCTGGAAATTGCATGAAGAGGCTTTGGTGGGTGGAAGGAAATGGGAAAGATGGGAAGGACATGAAAAGACAGGGCATAGAAACATGGGCATAGTTCAATGGTGATTAATTTTATAAAACATGATGCATAGTAATGATTGTATGAAACACAATGCGAATGAAGAATAGTATGAAACACAATATATGAACTTTATAAGCAAACCAATACAAAATAAAGTTTAAAAAGTACCTATTGTGTTTAATGTTGTGTACTGTCAGAACCAACTCATACCTGACCCTCCAGTGGGTTTTCAGAGGCAGTTAATTACACAGCAGGAGACTGACCATCCTTTTCTGAGGAGCAGCTAGATTCTCAAGCACCTGTAGAACAACAACAGCAGCAAATACAAACCAGGAGATAACTAATTACTCTTCCTCAGAGACACTAACCGATTCAAACCAGCAGAGAAGTGTGACTTTTGGGTCAGCAACACAGCTCCTTTGGGACTATACCACTAAATTTCCCAATGTTGCTTTTGTTGTTGCTGTGTATATCGTCAAGTCAGAACCAACCCTACCCGTAGCTAACCCTCAAGTGGATTTTCAGAGGCAGTTAATTGCCAGCAAGAGATTGTCTATTTTTCTCCCACATAGCAGCTGGTGGATTCAAACTGTGTACCTTTGTCTTTGCAGTGCAATTCTTTGCCACCAAGCCACCAGAATTCCCTACATTATTGTTAGTGCTGTTAGTCTTTTCCATTCTCCATAATTTCCTACCAGAACAATGGATTCTAACATTTATCCTTTCTCCCAGTTGCTGTCAAATACAATATATCCATCCCATGGCATTAGAACTATGGGGTGGGGTTGTTGTTGTTGTTCTTTTATGATCTTAACAACAATTATCCTATTCATCTGTTTAGAAGTTATTTATAGGTCCTCATGGTCTGACTACTATTAAGCCATTCTCAATGGAATCTTTTCTGCCTGACATGAAATCTCCTGATGAAAGTCTGTGTGATCATATAAATCTAAACTGAAATTTATTCTTTTAATTTCATCTTTCCAAGATGTCCTTGTCCAAGCATAATTTACAACTCTTTTCTCTACATGCTAGGAGTATTTCATCAAAGATTTTAAAGACTTGAAGAAATGTGTATGGCTACTATAATTTAGTCTTCTTTGTTCAACTTTCTCATCAACTTCCATTATTGCCATGACAACCTTTACTAGAGAATTGTGCTGCTAACCCAAGGATCCAACTCTCTCAAAACTCAAATTCACTAGCAACTCCACATACAAAAGAAAGTTGAGCAATCCCTTCCCTTGCTGTTTATGCTCTTGAAAACTCACTAAAATGTTTTATGAATTGGTTCAGATTTGCCAGCAATGAGTTAACTATTTTTACATTTCTTAGTATTCTACGTCAACAGTTAATGTATATATGTCCATCTCCCTTTATGGGTATGTAACTTCTTCAGGGAAAGGGCAAAATTCTTGTTGTTGTTGTTGTTTTCAGGTACCATCAAGTTGTAGGCAACTCATAGCAACCCTATGAACAAAAGAGCTGAACACTTGTATAACTTTCAGCATTTCTCCAGGTTCATAGGGTTTCCGGAGGCAAGCTATTTCGGAAGTGGATCCCCCTTCTGCTTCCAATTTTATCTGAGGAGTTCCACCAAACACTGTCTACCACGGGTAACTATTATCGCATTTGACACATTAGTGTCACAGTGTCTAGCATCATAGCAACCTCGAGTTACCTCAAGTTACAGCAAATGGGTATGTTTTTATATTCAACATTTGCCACAAGTGTTTCATCACAGAGGGTTATTTATGAGTAAGTCTTATTACATGATATTTCTTTCCAAGGACCAGCCTCTGTGAGATGAACTTTGGCCATCTTTGCCTCCAAGGAACATTTTGGTAGGAAGACCCTCAATGAGATGGATTGACACAGTGACTGAAGCAATAGGCTCATGCGTCTCAGAGATGATGAGGATAGCACAGCATAAGATTGAGATCTGTTGCTCATAGGGCCGCTGTGAGTCATACTCTACATCACTTAACAAAAGCTAGAATAAGTTCTAATGCAAAGGAATTAAAATTAAGCAACTTGACTTTTTGGATTTACATCTATCTCATTTATTTTTGGATAATTTCTACTGATTATATGATCATGTATCTTACTACTCACTCTTGCAAAACATACTCCAGTCTTTCCAGCTCAAGTGAGAAACAATTTAGATGTGAAGAATACTAAGGATGAATATTAACTTAATTAATCTTGTAATTCTGCCTCTTATTTAAAGTATGGACTAAAAAATAGCTTTATCACAGTGATTTTCTGTTGTGGTCACACTACCCCCTCACCCCATTTGATGAACTGCAGTCAAAACCTCCTGGTTAAAATACAACCTATATCTGTTTCTTCCTTTCTTTTACAGGTTTATTTCAATATTTCAGGAAAAATATACACTTTTTTTTTTTTGGTCAGGACCAAAGCATTCAAAGAAAATAAAAATATTAGCAGTACAGACTTCAGGCATGGTGACAACCTCCAAAATCAACTATTCAAGTGATTACTAGAGGTAGAAGCAATGTTGTCACGTCAGAACAGACTCATGGCTGACCCTTCAGTGGCTTTTCAAAAGCTGTAAATACCACCAGAGGAGAATGTCCAGCTTTATCCCTGGAGTAGCTGGTCAGTTTGCCTTTGGTTTGGGAGTTTAAGTCCTTACCCACTAGGCCATTGGAGGAGACAGCCAAAAATCACAAAGCTGGGCTCTTTGACGTGGTGATTAGTGTACTTTAGAGAGTCTCTCTTTGGGGTTTTTACCCTCCCTAACAACTTCTTTAGGTCTATTTGTCCTTTGCATCATCTTCTAGATTAACAGAACTTTGCATATCATCTTTAGCCTTTAACTGTTGTTTCACTATTGTGAAATGTTGTTATCTGAGGTGTTAAGCAGCATTAAGAACTATTTAGAAGCCTGTGCAGCATTTTCATCAGGCTGATTTCCTACAGAAATGCTATTAGCCTAGCATTTCTGAACTCAGGATTATTTACAACAGCTGTTTGGAGGAAAATCCCGAAGAAATACTTCATACTTTACTGATTATGTTTTGTGAACAAATGTCAGTTTTCATAATGTATTGCTTACATGCTAAGGGGATGAAAACAAATTAAAAATGCCTTGAGTTATTTTAATCCACCAATGCAAATATTGCTGGCTTATGATAAGAAATTGAGCTGCCAATCCAAAGGCACATGATTCAAGTTTACCAACTAGGCGATCTCCTTCCTTTGTTTTACTACTTCTGAAACTCCATGAAGGGTCAGTCATGAGTCAGCTCGAACTTGATGGTACATAACAACAACAACACATAAATATTAAGTAATTCTGGTGAAATAATCCATAGGGGGTTGTGCTACTAACTCAAAAGTTGAGCGGATTTGGTGGTTTAAATCCACCTGTGGTTCCGTGGGAAAAAGATGAGCAATCACCTCCTTTATGATTTACAGCCTTGGAAATTCATTAGAGAATCAGTTGTGAATTAATTTTGACTAGAGGACAGTAAGTGAACACATTAAATATGTAACAACAATCTGAAGATAATAAGAATTATTTAACAGCTATTTATTTACTATCATTAGAATATTAATGCAGTGACTTCTTTTATTGTTGTTGTTATTATTAGATGCTGTTGAGTCGAGTATGACTCATAGTAACCCTATAAACAAAAGATCTGAATCCTGTTCTATCCTACACCATCTTCACACTTCCTACCACACAAAAGCCCATTGCAGAAGTCACCACCTCAGTCCACCTGGTTGAAGATCTTCCTTTCCTTCGTTTACCCTCCACTCTTCCCAGCATCATGTCCTTCTCCAAGGAATACATCCTCCTAGTAACATGACCAAAATATGTGAGGCAAAGCCTCATCATTCTTGCTTCCAAAGAGCACTCTTGCTGTACCTTCTCCGAGACATATTTGTTCATTCTCTTGGCCATCCATGGGATATTCAGTACTCTTCTCATACACCACAGCCAGCTCAAAGGTGTCCATTCTTTTCCTGTCATCTTTATTCATTGTCAAGCTGTCAGATGCATAGCAAGTAATCCGAAAAACTAGGCCTGAATCATACACATCTTAGTCCTCAAACTGGTATCATTACTCCTCAATAATTTGGAGAGGTCCTTAACTGAAGACTTTCCCAGAGCAATGTGTCTTCTTATTCCCTGACTGCTGGTACCAAGGGTGTTAACTGTGGATCTAAGCAACATGAAGCTCTTTATAATTTTAATCTCCACTCTATCCATCAGGACACTGCCTATAAGTCCAATAGTAAGAATTTTTGTTTTCCTGAAAATGAGATGCAATCCATACCAAAGTCTACATTCCTTGATCTTCTGCAACAAGTGCTTCCAGTCTCCTCACTTTTAGCACTCAGAGTTGTGTCATCTGCATAACACATATTATTGATGAGTCTCCCTCTAATCCTGATGCCACACTTCTCCTCACAGAGTCCAGCTTCACAGATAACTTGCTCAGTATAGAAATTGAATAGGTATGGAAAAAGAACAAACCCTGGCACACACCAGGTAGTGCTTCCCTGCTCTGTTTGCACAGCAGCCTCCTGATCCAGGTATAGGTTCCACAGGTGCTCTGGAATTCCCATATTTTTCAACATCAGCCACTGCTTGTTATGGTCCATACAGTCATATACCTTTGCATAGTCAATAAAGCACAAATAGATATTCTTCTGGTATTCCTTACTTTCACCCAGGATCCATCTGACATTATCTGTGATGTCCCTGGTGCCTTGGCCTCTTCTAAATCCTACTTTAACTTCTGGAAGTTCCTTATCTATGTACTTTTTCAGCCATCTTTTTCTTCCCTTTATAGATTACCTAAAATTGCTATACCTTTAAAAAGAATGAATTAAAAATGTCTCTATTAATTATCGTGGCCAAATTACTTTATTTCATATTTTACATTTCCATTATAAGTATAGTTGTTCTTGGGTGCCATAGAGTCAGAAATGACCCATAGCTGAACCTCCAGCAAGTTTTCAAAAGTGGTTAATCACACAGGGGAAGATTATCCATCTTTCTCCCATAGAACTGCTGGTGGATTTAAACCACATGCCTTCTAAATTGCAGCACATCTTCTTACCACTAGATCACCAGTGCTCCCTATAAATATAGTAGAATGGTTTAAAATGCTTATAATACCCTTTATATATCTTTGATACACTTTAAGTTCCAAAAATATATTTTACCTCCCACTGCTCTGGTGGCCTAGTGGTAAGAAGCTGTGCTGTCATCCCAAAGGCACACAGTTTGAATCTAACAGCTGCTTCATAGTAGAAGGATGAGTAATCTCTTTCCACAAAATTTACTTTCTCTAAAACCCCACTGGAGGGTCAGCTATGGGTTGGTTCTGACTCTAAGGCACACAATAATTCCTCCTACAATTAATGTGCATAGGAAATCACGTGGAATAAATTGATTCTTAGAATTAAAATTTGTCAGTGTCAGTACAATCACTAAATCATGTGTGTGTGTAGGAGTGTAAAATGGTGCAACCTTTGTAGAAAGCGGCGTGGCACTTTCTCAAAAAGTTGCAAATAGAGATACCATTTGACCCAGCAACTCCATTACTGGGAATATACCCCAAAGAGACCATAACTGACATCCAGGCAGATATATGCACACCCATGTTTACTGCGGCTCTGTTCACAATAGCAAGGAGTTGGAAACAAACTAAGTGCCCATCAACAAATGACTGGACAGAGAAGCTGTGGTATGTTTACATAATGGAATAGTATGCTGTATGGAAAAACAAGGAACTCATGCAATATTATTCAAATTGGGTGACCCTGGAGGACATTATGCTGAGTGAAGTATCTCAGTCACAAAAGGACAAATACTGCATGGTGCCACTGTTGTAGAATGGGACTGACATCAGGGTTGGGGTAAGACTGAGAAAAACTGGATAAATTATGTATACTGTATTGAAACAGATGAGGGGAAAGAACCGATTAAAAGCAATATATGATTGGGTATTATGATTATCACAAGAGTCCAGAATGAAGGCTGCATAGTGTAATCGGGACAGGGGGTGGGGATGGGGGACGGAGGGGTTGTATACCAATGAAGGAATTTTTCTTTTTTCTTTTCAAAGAGAAGAGCAAACTGGAGGGGAGTGGTAGGCAGGGAGAAAAGTGCAACAATGAATGAATGGAAATCCAAAATCTCTATAAATGTTCATTAAAATTAATAAAATTTTCAAAAAAATTGCTTCATTAAACATGTATCAAAAAATAAGGTAAGCACTTAAACTTTATATAAAAATAACCTTCAGGCAAAATAAAATGTACATACCTGTTAAAGGAGTAGTTGTAACCCAGGAATGATCGAGTCTGACTTCTATGCCCTTCAGAAAGCGGAATTGTCACCATCAAGAACATTCATAGCAGCAAATAGATAGCTGTTTGGTCAGATACACCACTCCCTAGGCTCTTACATGATTTTCCATCAATGGTTGGGCTCAATATTCACTGTTACCCTACAGTCCTTACTCACAGTTGTGGTACTGAAGTTGGAGTTTATTAGGGAAGTAAGGTGGAGAGTGGAAGAGGCAAAGTTCAGGTTTCAACCCAGAAGTCCCAACATATAATTCTTCAATTAGTCCAGGTTCCAGTTTCAGTTCAGAACCCAGCTTTTTCTTCCATCATCTGGTAAGAACAGCCACACCTTTAACTGTGGCCTTTTTCCTAGGGCATCTCTGGTTACACTTTGCCACTGTTCCTCCACAGCAATGCCACAGTCTTTCCACACCGTTCCTCCACAGCAATGCCACAGTCTTTCCACCACCATCACCGTTGACTTGCCACCACAGTGTCGCTCTCACCAAGGTCTCTATCTGGTCTCATTCTTACCAGCATCTTTACCCAAGCTTCCTCAAGTCTTGATGCTTAATGTGACAAGCACTCTGTGTTATCCCAGTCCCACAGCTGTTGATCATTTACAGAACCATGTGTCTGCAGTTAAGGTCACTGCATGCCGGAGGGAGCTAATCTAATGGCTAGAAAAGTCAACTTTTTAAAAAAAAAAATTCAACTTTTATTTTTACACAGTTAATTTTTACTCCTGGGGTTTATTTTAAAATTATGTATTGTTGCCCATTTGCTACAGGGTAGAAATGTCCAGTGAAGTCTTCTTGGCTATAATCTTTAAAAAGCAGATAATCGGGCCTTTCTTCCATGACATACACAAGCAGAGTCCACCTGGAAACTCTTAGGTTAGTAGTCAAGTGCAAATAATTTGTGGCACCTGCTGTTGCTTTGTGCCTTCGAGTTGAAACCACATCACAGCTGACCCTTCAGTAGGTTTTCAGAGGCTTAAATCTGATGGGAGATTACTCCATTTTCTCCAGAGAAGCAGCTTGCAGATTCAAACCATGTGCCTGCAGGTTGGCAGTATAGCTCCTTACCACTAGGCCACCAGAGCTCCTAAAATACACATATTATTTTAGGAATTACAAAATACAGCACTACTTTCTTATTAGAAACTTTATTACCTGATAAAACTAGAGTTTGAATCTCTATAACTCTATTTTGGGGCAAGATATAGCACCTCTCACTCAAGTTTCTTAAACATAAATTGTGCACAAGAGATTCCAAAGAACTTAAAAGTATACAACACTTTGTATTAGTTTTCTAGTGCTTGTTGGCATCTAGTTCTTGTTGGTATGTACTGTCGAGTCAAATACGACTCATAGTAACTGCGAAAAATAGATCTGAATACTGTCTTACCCGTAGCATCTCTGACACACAGCAGCTCATTGCTGCAGCAACTCTGTAAATCCATCTCTTTGAATATTTTCCTCTCTTTCACTTACTCTCCACCTTTCCAAGCAGAATGTCCCTTTCCAAAGAATAGCCTCTCCTAACAATATCCCCAAAGAAAGTGAGATGAAGTTTTGTCACCTTTGACTTCAAGGATCATTCTGTCTACACTTTGCTCAAGACATTTGTTTGTTATTTGTTTGCCATTTGTTTGCTATTTGTTTGAATCATCATTACAGAAGTCTCTTGGTAGTACAGTTTATGTACTCATCTGCTCATCAGGAAGTTTTAAATTCAAACCTTCCTCAGAAGAAAACTCTACCTATTTGAGAAAATCGGCTATTGGAACCCTACTGGGCACTCATTCTGACAGGATGGAGGAAGGCATCACCATTTATTAGCAACATTAAATGGTTTCTTTAATTTCCCATCAAATTGTTGTTGTTGTTGTCATTGTTGTTATGTTCCATCAAGTCAACTACAACTTATACCAACCATGAGCAACAGATTTGAACTCTGACCCTCCACCTTTCCCAGCATGATATCTTTCCCAAGGACTGTTGTTGTTATGTGCTACTGAGTCGCTTGAGACTCATAGTGACCCTATGTACAACATCCCTAAACTCTGCTCTGTCCTGTGCCAATCGCACCGTCTCCAACACACCCATTCCGATTACCCCAGTCACTGAATCAATCCACCTCATAGAGGGTCTTCCCCTCCTGCGCTGTCCCTCTACTCTACCCAGCATGATGTCCCTCTCCAAAGACCTGTCCCTCCTTGCAACTTGTCCAACGTATGTTAGACGGAGCCTTAGAATCCTTGCCTCCAAGGAGCAGCCCGGTTTGCCCTATCTAAAACCATGACCAAATTATACAATTAAGTTATATTGCTTCTAAGGATCACGGTTGTTGCATTTCTTACAAAGCAGAATTGTTTGTTCTTTTGGTAGTTCATGGCATATTCAGTACTCTTCTCTAACATCACCATTCAGATGTGCTGATTCTTCTGTCATGCTTAATGATTGTACGACTTTCAGATGCATATGAAGTAATTGAAAATACCACAGCTTTCATCAGGTGCACCTTCGTCTTTAAACTGACATTGTTATTCTTCAGCACTTTGAAGAGATATTTGTCAGCACATTTCTTCAATGTAATACCTCTTTTGATTACTGATTATTATTATTATCATAGCACAAATGATAAAGCTCCATTTCATATACTTCAGGCATATTGCTAGAAGAGGTTATTCCTTTGAGAGGGATTATGCATGGAAAGGTGGAAAGTCAGCAAGAGAGGAAGACCTTCAAACAGATTAATTGACACAGGGATTGCTGCATCAGGCTCTACTGTGTTAGGAAGTATGAGAATAATACAGGATAGAACAGAGTTCAGATCTGTAGTTCATAGAGTCACTATGGATTGTATTCAGCTTGATGGCACCTAGAACAACAACTACAGTTCCTGTTGATCGTAGATCCAATCATTGAAATTAAATCATTTGCAACTTCAATCTTTTCTCCATCTATTATTATGTTGCCTGTTGGTCTAGTGGTAAACTTTGCATGAAAGTATTATCAGTAACACTGTTTCGCTAGTTCGTGAATATCACATCAACCCTACATTTTGCTCATTCCCCTGCTTATTGACCCCTCTTACAGAAAGAAGAATAAGAGGAGATACTTCATAAACTTTCTCATTTCTAGTAAAAGATAACAAAAGATAGCAGATCCTCTTTATTGACTTTAACTGAACTCAGAAAAGAAAACCCAGAAAATTAGCCCATGGCAGTTCTAAATTTCCTAGTAACAATGATCCAGGAAATATTAAAAGAAGATGGAAAGAATATACTGAGTCACTGTTTCGAAAATAATTGGCAGACACAGAAGAATTTCATGAAACCACATATGAGCAAGAGCCTATGGTGATGAAGGAAGAAGTCCAGGCCGCTTTGAAGGAAATAGCAAAAAATAAGGCCCCGGGAATAGATGGTATACCAGTTGACATATTTCAGCTAACAGATGCTGCCCTGGATGGGCTTACCAAGTTGTGCCAAGAAATCTGGAGAACAGGCACTTGGCCAACTGACTGGAAGAAATCTATATTTGTTCCCATTCCAAAGAAAGGTGACCCAACAGAGTGTGGAAACTATAGAACAATCTCATTGATTTCACCTGCAAGCAAGATTCTACTGAAGATTATCCAAAAATGACTGGAACAGCACATCAGCAGAGAACTGCCAGAAGTCCAGGCTGGGGTCATGGTACTACAGATATTGTAGCTGATGTTAGACAGATCTTAGCTAAAAGCAAGGAATATCAGAGGAATGTCTATCTGTGTTGCATTGTTTATGCAAAGATGTTTGACTGTGTGGATCATAACAAACTGTGGCTGACTCTGAGAAGAATGGAAATCTCAGAACACTTGATCCTGCTTATGTGAAACCTATACTTGGACCAAAAGGCAGTCGTCAGAACAGAGCAAGAAAACACTGTGTGGTTGAAAATTGGGAAGGGCATACGCCAGGGATGTGTCCTGTCTCCACACCTTTTCAACCTGTATGCAGAACAGATTATCTGGGAGGCTGGCCTCTGTGAGGAAAAGTGTGGTGTCAGGATTGGTGGACGATTTATCAACAATCTGCGTTATGCGGAGGACACAACCCTGCTTGTTGAAACTGAGGAGGACCGGAAGCCCTTGCTGCAGAGGGTCAAGGACTGTACCCTCCAATATGGATTGAGGCTCAATGTCCAGAAGACAAAGATTTTCACCACTGGATCAACTGGCAAAATCCCAATAGATGGTGAAGAGTTTGAGATTGTTTACAACTTCAGTTTGCTTGACTCCACAGTCAACACTCTTGACACCAGTAGTCAGGAAAATAAAAGACGTATTACAATGGGAAGGTCTGCTGCTAGGTACCTCTCCAAAGTACTGAAGAGCAATGGTGTCTCTCTGGAGACTAAGGTGCGCCTGATACATGCCGTGGTCTTTGCTATCACTTGTTACGCATCAGAGAGTTGGACAGTGACTA
>NW_006399767.1:4945374-4948246 GCF_000299155.1 Elephantulus edwardii | reverse complement strand
GAGAATACCATGGACTGCTAGGAAAACAAACAGATTCATCCTGGAAAGGGTTAAACAGGGTGGTTCCTTGGAGGCAAGGATTCTTAGGCTCCATCTAACACACTTTGGACATATTATAAGGAGGGAACGGTCCTTGGAGAGGGACATCATGCTTGGTAGGGTGGAGGGACAGTGCAGGAGGGGCAGGCCCTCTAAGAGGTGGACTGGGGTAATTGGGATGGGTGTGTTGGAGACAGTACAATTGGCACAGGACAGAGCAGAGTTTAGGGCTGTTGTACATAGGGTCACCATGAGTCGCAAGTGACTCGACAGCACATAACAACAACTACAACAGTAACAGAAACATATAGTCAGGATTTTTTCCTGACAGTCTTATTTTCCCTGCCCTCTACTTGAAATTCATTTGTCTCACTTAGTTGTAATGTTAAGTAATTAAATAAAGTCAGAGCATAAGTGAGAGGAATAGAAAATAGACAGGAATAGAAAGTATCAGGAGTGATCTTTATACTCCTTTGACATTAAGAGCATTTCAGAGACAGACAAAAAGTATGTTATATATAAATAATTACTCTTACTGTATTCCATATTTATAAGGTAGTGAGAGTGCACATGGTTTAAATAAAGGTCATTAGTTATTTTTAAATAAGATTGAGGATGAATTAGTTTATCCAAAATATCTGAGTTAAATAAAGTTAAACAAAGGGAAATAAATTTTCAATGACTCTTGATCCCTTTGTCTATCATTTGACCTAACCTTGGAGAAGCGCCATGAATTAGAAAGCCAAAATCAACTTAGCACTGGTTGGAAAGAGAGCAAGTACACTTCCTTTAATTCTTCATTATCTGTCATATCACTCTTCAATTAATATTATAATATATTCTAGAATGGGAACTATGATATAAAAAAATTATCTGCATCTGATTTCTCCCACACTAAATTAAAAGGGTAGTAGAGAGAGTGTATGATTTGACCTTCTACATTCTTATCTTCTTAAAGAATAATCTGACTGTATGTACACATGAGAAAGCAGCTAGACTGTTACTTGTCCAGTATACATTGTTGTTGTTATGTGCCGTCAAGTCGTTTGCAACTCATAGCGACCCTATATACAACAGCCCTAAACCCAGCTCTATCCTGTGCCAATCTCATTGCTTCTGACACACGCATCCCAATTACCCCAGTCACTGAATCAATCCACCTCATAGAGGGTCTTCCCCTCCTGCGCTGTCCCTCCACTCTACCCAGCATGATGCCCCTCTCCAAAGACCTGTCTATTCTTAAAACATGTCCAAAGTATGTCAGACGAAGCCCCAGAATCCTTGCCTCCAAGAAGCAGCCTGGTTTAATCCTCTCTATGATGAATCTGTTTTCTTGGCAGTCCATGGTACACTCAATACTCTTCTCCAGCACCACAGCTCAAAGGCGTCTGTCCAATATACATAGCAAAGAGAAATGTCTGTATCTGAGTAGTAGTACATAGGAGTTCAAGTTTGTTCTGCTAGGAGAACAAACAGGTTTGTCTAGGAGAAGGTGAAGCCAGAATGCTCCTTGG
Source organism: Elephantulus edwardii (assembly GCF_000299155.1). Classification (NCBI taxonomy): domain Eukaryota; kingdom Metazoa; phylum Chordata; class Mammalia; order Macroscelidea; family Macroscelididae; genus Elephantulus; species Elephantulus edwardii. Next base: position 4,946,693 of record NW_006399767.1, on the reverse strand, counting down.
AGTCAAGGATTCTGCGGCTTCGTCTGACATACTTTGGGCATGTTGCAAGGAGGGACTGGCAGAGTGGAGGGGCAGCACAGGAAAGGAAGACTTTCAATGAGATGGATCGATTTTGTGACTGCAGTGGTGGGAATGAGTGCGTTTGAGATGGCTAGGTTGGCACAGGATAGAACAGCATGTAGAGCTCTTGTACATAGGGTCTCTATGAGTCGCAAGTGACTCGATGGCACATAACAACAACAACATAATTATTATTTTCCTTAATACAAAAGTTACCAGAATCATATATCTTGCTGCCACCTGCCTAATTCTCCTATTTCCAATATAATGTAGAGATTTATGAGATCATAGACTGTTAGGGCTGAATTAGACTCCAAAAGTTATGTCCAGTCAACACCTAGTTTCGTGGGAGAGACTAGCCAAGTGGAAAAACATTGTTGGTTTTGTTTGTTTGGTGCTGTCAAGTTAACCCTAGCTCATAACCACCCTTATGTGTACAACAGGTCAAAACGTGGCCAGATCCTGTACCACCATCCTCACAACCTTCACCGTGCTCACGACAGCATCAATCTAGTTCAGTGAGGATCTTTTTCTCCTTCACTCACTCTCCACCTTTCCAAACACAATGTCCCATCCAGCAACTAGTTCCTCCTGATAACATCCTCTAAGTATTAGCCCACGTCTCACAAGTTTATGAGCTCAAAATATATGAGACCAATACCTTCTCAGAAGCTCCTGCCGACACTTCTTCCAAAGCAGAAATAACATAGGTAGAGTAAAATACTCAAGTAGAGATTTAAATGGACTGATTTAAAAAAAAAAAATACTGTGTTCTTTACCTTATATTTTTTTTTTCATTTCAATGAACATCTACAGAAATTTTGGAATTCCATTCATTCATTGGTGCACTTTTCTCCCCACCCACCCCACCTCCACCCCTTTACCTTATCTTTCAGGCTCACTTTCTCTATAATGCCTTTAACTGGGATTTAGGAAGTTACTTTAGTAAACTATCTGCAGAAATATCTTACAACAGAAAATAGATTTCAAGCATTTTTGCTGTGCTGAAAGAAAAGAAATTGTAAAATGAGAGACAGAGAAAGAAGAAAAGAATCATTTATGCATAGAAGACACCTTTGGTGGCCAAGTCCTTTGGGAGTTACATTGCTAACCCAAAGACGGTGTTTCTCAGGCAGTTTGAATCCACAAGTAGCTGCTCAGATGGACAATCTCCTCTTGTCTAATTAACAGCCTCTGAAAACCCACTGGCAGCTTTGAATTGGCTTTGACTTGATGGCAATAAGTTAAATTATTTCCTG
>NW_006399767.1:4936474-4943234 GCF_000299155.1 Elephantulus edwardii | reverse complement strand
GATTATAACAAGTCGAGGTTTGAATTTGTTCTTCAGTTCCGTTCCGGCAGAAAGGTCAAGGGAGAGGCTGGGCTCTGACTAGCTGAAGTTGGGCACCTCACAGGACAGCCATCAGACCCCACAGACCCACCCTATTTTCTCAGGTAATCGGAGACGCCAAAAGCCCGCGGCATCCGTTCTGGCCCTCGGGCCTCGGGCCAAGAAAAGCCTATCTACACAGCAATTCTACAGGATGCATCACCTTTGACTGATAAATATTATGACTAAACTTCAGAGACACTGATCCCAACATAAGGAACTACCATCAGCTGATGTGTTTGAAATCACAGAAGCCATGGAAGCTTCATATATAAGTTAGATGAAGAACAGAATAGAGAATCAAAAAATGGATCTCAATACATAAGATAATCTCATGAATGGTAAAAACAGTATTTAACTCAGAGAGAACAGTGCAAGAGAAATCTAGGATATTCAAGTGTGAGTTTCTATGCCTGATAACAAAAATTTTAGGAGAGCAAGTTAGGAGTCTTTTTTCCAGAATAAACCAACCTGCTGAATCTGCTAAATATTAAACAACAAAGTAAAACTTAGATGACAATAAATTAAATGCAAAATAAGCTAAGATAAAAGTTTAACCTGTAAACACTTTGACACTGTGGCTTCTAAGCTTATATAGCTTCTATGATAAAATAAAGCATACACAGACTTAAGAAGCAAGACTATTCAGAAAAGTTTGCCCTGCAAATGACAAACTCAAACATACATGCACACACGTACACACACTGCCAAGAATCCTTAAAGGATTACACGACAGGAGGAGATCACAAAAAAACCTCAAATGAATAAATGTGCAAAGGATATTGATTGGGAAATTCATAGCAGAGTAAGCTTAAAGATCATAATAGCATATAAAAAGATGTATCGTTTTCCTAGACATCAGCAAAATTAAGACAATAATAACAATAGCTTTCACTTTTTATTTATTAGACCTGCAAACCTTTTCTAAAAGGGGAGATATTTTCTCCTGTAGCAAGATTCCAGGAAAAGGGTATTCTTTTCTTTCGTTTCAAAATGTCAAGTTTCATAGCCTTCTCCAAAAGCAATCTGGTAGCAGCATTTTAAATCTACAATGACTATACCCTTGACCTTAGAAATAACATTCTTTATAACCTACACCATAAAATGAAATTAGCACTTAAGGTCACAACTACAAAATATTAGAGACAACACTGTTCAAGGAGAAAGGTTTAACATCAGCCAATAGGAAAATGGTTGACTAAACTCTTTTATGTTTACCTTCTAGGGCAATATGAAGGGACTATATAATAAATAGTTTAAATTTACCAATCTATTTTTAAAATTCATGTAATCTTTATAATAAATAGAAATGTAGGGGAAGTGCATGGCCACCTCTTCCTAAGCAATAAATAACAAAAAACCCTATGTGCATTTACTAATGAATGGTACATAGTTTTCATATGTGCATTTATGTATAGGCATGACCAATATCTGTTAGAATTTATGCTAAGTTATTGATAGGTGACACTATCAGGGATGATCTAGGCAGAAAGAGGTTGGAGATGGGGATGAGTTAGCTAAGTATAAACGAAAAATACACTGATAGAACCAATACAACATTGGGTGTGAATTTCTTAATTTTTTTTTTACTACAGCTTAAATGAAAGGAGGAGTGGCATCCACTTCCATAATAGCTTGCCTCTGGAAACCCTATGAACCTGGAGAGAGGATGAGAGACAGCCAAGCATCGAGGACTCTCCTTCATAGGGTCGCTATGAGTTGCCTGCGACTCGGGGGCACTTAACAACAACAACAACAACAGCTTAAATATAATTTTTTTTACAAAATTAATCCTAAATGTATGAAATATAATGTATATAACTGAAACATAATGTGTGTGATTTCTTTATGTACATCATACAAAACAAAATGAAAAATTCAGGGAGGGCTGGGTAAAGGAAATGGGAAAGATCCAGTGAGAAAAACAATGTATGTGAACTTACAAACTTTGTAAGTAAACCAGTGCAAAATAAAAAGTTTATTTAAAACATCCACCCTAAATCTGAGATTAAATATGGAGAAAATTAGTTTTCAAAACTAACTGTGTATATATGTCAAAATGACTTGGAAAAATCATCTAGTAACTAGGTGATAAACATGAGACAATGAAGCATCAGTGATAGTCACTATGGATAGAAATGTTTTAATTTTTCTGGAATCTTTATGTTTCTAATTGATCATTCTTGAAAAAGAGAAAAACAAATCTTACAGGTTTTGCAGACTGCCAGGAAATAAACTCATAAAAGAGAGGTCATAAAACATTTTTTTATGATGATGATGAGTGACTACTGCCAAATCAGGTCTAACCAGTACAGTAGGAGATAGCCCATCCTTCTCTAGCAGAACATCTGGTGGATTTGAACCATGTACCTCTGGGATTGCAGTGCAGCTTCTTGCCACAAGGCCACCAGAGCTCCCTAAAATATATATCTATTTTTAAGGAAATGATACTTCAGGGTCACCAAATATTCAATGAGTAAAAGACTCTTTTTAAAAAAGACTATTTCTATAGAATATTTTTTTTCTATAGAATACTTAAGTAGAATATTTCTATAGATATCTCCTAAGTAATGAGGAATAGTGAGAAATTAAACTAAAATATCTTTCAGTGAATTGAAGGTCTAAGTATGTTTCTCAGTGTCTACTAGTTTCACAACAAGGAATCAATCAGACATCCCGTGCCTCCAGGGGAAAGAACACTCCACAAATTGTGAAGCAGTCTGGAAGAAATAAACAAATAAACAATCTGATTAAAATCTCAGATGTAAGTAATAATTCAAAGAAAATATGTGGAATAGGGTAACACTTTCTATATCACTGGACAGCAATTAGCAAAATTCAAATCACAAAACAATTCTGCATAACAAACTATCCAGGTTCCCAAATAAACCAAAACACCTGTGAAAACATAGTGGCTGCTAACAAATATTTTAATATTATCTGTTAAAGGGGAAGAAAAGTTCCTAAACTAAGAAATCAGTCAAATGCTCATTGGGATTTTGTTTGTAGCTTGTGGGAAAATATTTGGCAATGAGCTATTTAAAAGTTACCTTATTACTTTTTCTGGACTTGGCCTAAAAACCACTTGATACCATTTTAACACTTCCTCATAGGCAGAAAATAGAGTTGAAATATTTTGAAAAAAAAACATTATTTTTGTAAACTCAATATACAAAAGTAATTTAATCTCAGATTATTAACACATTTAATAATTTAACAGAGAAATTACTTGTCAGATTTATAACACAGAATTAAGACAATAATGTCATATTTCATAATCAAAGTAATAAAATATAGGTTATAGCTGGAAATTGCCTATTATGTGAACTAATTAGAAACAGTAATATCCCCAGTCATCCTTCTTAATCATGTCCTTAGTTCAAAAGGCCAGCAGAGTAGAACCTTGGTCTTATTTTGTAATTCCAACCTGTGATATTCAGGTGGGTCAGAACAGCTTTGAGTACTTTAATTTTTTCAAAGTAAAGGGCAATACTGAATGGTTCAAAATTGGGAAGGGTGTGTGCTAGGGATGTGTCCTATCTCCATACCTTTTCAACCTGTATGCAGAGCAGATTATCCAAGAGGCTGGCTCTATGAGGAGACGCGTGGCGTTAGGATTGGTGGAAGATCTATCAACAATCTGCGTTATGCAGATGACACAACCTTGCTCGCTGAAACTGAGGAGGGCCTCATGCACTTACTGCAGAGGGTCAAGGACTGCAGCCTTCAGTATGGACTGAGACTCAATGTCAAGAAGACAAAAATTCTCACCACTGGACCAATTGGTAGCATCAGGATGGATGGCGAAGAGATTGAGATTGTACACAGCTTTAGTTTGCTTGGCTCCACAGTCAACACTCTTGGCACCAGCAGCCAGGAAATTAAAAGGCGTATTGCCATGGGAAAGTCTGCTGTTAGGGACCTCTCCAAAGTCCTCAAGACCAACGGTGTCTCTTTGGAGACAAAGGTGCACCTGATACAGGCCATGGTCTTTGCAATCACTTGTTATGCATCAGAGAGCTGGACAATGACTAAGGAGAACAGAAGGAGAATTGACACCTTTGAGCTGTGGTGCTGGAGAAGAGTATTGAATGTACCATGGACTGCCAAGAAAACAAACAGATTCATCCTGGGGAGGGTTAAACCAGGCTACTCCTTGGAGGCAAAGATTCTGGGGCTTCGCCTGACATACTCTGGACATGTTGTAAGGAGAGACAGGTCTTTGGAGAGGAACATCATGCTGGGTAGAGTAGAGGGACAGTGCAGGAGGGGAAGACCCTCTATGAGGTGGATTGATTCAGTGACTGGGGTAATTGGGATGGGTGCGTCAGAGACAATGCGATTGGCACAGGATAGAGCAGAGTTTAGGGCTGTTGTACATAGGGTCGCTATGAGTTGCAAATGACTCGACGGCACATAACAATAACAACAACAAACACTCCCACAGGAAACTCAACCAAGAGTCTATGCCAAGTGATTTAGAAGCCTACTGTGTGAACAACTGACTAGAAGACAATACAGAAGTTATCAAACAATGTCATTAGAATTATATATAAGTAAAATCTTGCTCAAGATTTAAAAAAAAAAATTACAATTCCTATCTTGCCATATCCTTTCCAACGTTTCTTACTCGCTGCTCTGTTAAACTTTGCCACTGCTAGTGGAGTGAGATGGTATCTCATTCTGGTTTTGATTTGCATTTCTCTTCTTGCCAGTGATTTTGAGTATTTCTTCATGTGTCTGTTATCCATTCAAATATCTTCCTCTGTGAAAGTTCTTTCCAGATATTTTGCCCATTTTGTAATTGAGTTACAGTCTTTTTCTTGTGGAGGCCCAGGAGTATTCTGTAAACTTTCATTATGAGATTCTCAGATGGTATTGCCAAATATTTAATAGGAGTTGGTAAGTTTTCTTTTCACCCTGTTGGAAAAAGTTTTTGGTGCACACAGGGATTGAGTCCTGAGAAGGTCCCATTCATAATTTTATCCTTTTCAGATTGTACATTTCTGGCCGTATTTGGCAGTCTCTTTATACAATAGAAAAGGCAGCTTGATCCAAGTTTGTCTTTTATGAACATAATGGGTTTGGGCTTTACTCCTAGGTCTCTGATTCACCTTGAGTTGACTTTTGTGTATGGTGTGAGATGTGAATCCTGTTTCAGCTTTCTACAGGTAATAGTCCAGTTTTAACAGAACCATTTGTGCAAGAGGTTGCCATTTCCGCATTTGAAAGATTTGATTTCCATGTCAAATATCAGTTGACCAAAGATAGCTGGGTCTATTTCTAATTTCTCAATTCTGTCCCATTGGTTGATGTGCCTGTCATTGTACCAGTATCATCCTTTTGGTACTACCCACGTATAGTAGGTTTTGAGGTCAGGGAGTGCCATGTCTTCACTTCATTTTTGTTTCTCAGAAGAGATTTGCTTATTTGAGATCTCTTAACTCTCCAAATAAACTTGACAATTTCCCTTTCAATCTCTTTGAAAAATTAATTCGGTATCTCTTATACATTGTTAGAGTGACTGTAAAATGGTACAACTATTCTGGGAGGCAGTTTGGTGCTTCCTCAAAAAGCTGAATATAGAAATTCCATATGACCCAGCTATTCCACTGCTTGGAATATACCCTGAGAAAATGAGAACTGAGGCACAAACATAGACTTGTACACCAATGCTCATAACAGCATTATTCACCATCGCAAGAACATGGTAACAGCCCAGATGTCCAACTACAAACGAATGGTTTGAGAAATTATGGTACATTCGCACAATGGAATACTATGCAGCACGCAGGAGTTATGATTTTGTAAATTATTACCTACTTTGGGAGGGACTAGAAAACATTATGCTGAGTGGACTCAGTCTCATAGGAAAAATAATGTATGAAATCATTATTGTAGAATGAGCATGAGGATCCAAGGGGGGAAGGGGGGAAGCAGGGGGGTGAGGCTGGGCAGGCGAGGGTGAGGTGTTAATCAGAGGATTATACAATTTGATAGGTTGGAGTAGGAGTGAAGGAAATGGAAAGTTTCTGTGCTAAAAAACAATGTATTTGTGCCCAACAACAAACAAATGGATAGAGAAGCTCTGGTATATTCACACAACAGAATACTACACTGCATTGAAAAACAAGGAACTCATGCAATAGTATCTGAGTGTAGTATTTCAGTCACAAAAGGACAAATACTGCATGGTGCCACTGTTGTACAATGTAACTGACATCAGGTTGGGGTGAGACTGAGAAAGATTGAATAAATTATGTATACTGCATTGAAACATATGAGGAAGAGAACTGTTTAAAAGTGATATGTGATTAGGCATTATGGTCATGACAAGAGTCCAGAATGAAGGCTGCATAGTGGAGAGTACTAGCTGTGGTGGTGGAGATTGTATACCAATGAAAGAATTTTCTTTTACTTTTCAAAGAGAAGAGCAAACTTGGGGAGGGGGGATGAGCCGGGAGAAAAATGCAACAATGAATGAACAGAAATTCAAAGTCTCTGTAAATGTTCATTAAAATTAATACTTCACATGCAAGCAAGATTTTACTGAAGATTATCCAAAAACGACTGGAACAGCACATCAACCAGAAGTCCAGGCTGGGTTTAGAAGGGGTCGTGGTACTAGGGATATTGTAGCTGATGTTAGATGGATCTTAGCTGAAAGTAGAGAATACCAGAA